>NC_053023.1:642018352-642216862 GCF_003073215.2 Triticum urartu | reverse complement strand
GCAAGTGTAAGAGTGATGATAACAGTAGTAATGCAGCAAAACCAATAAGGATAAATTCGTAGGCATTGGATCGGTGACTTGTTGGATGATATTCATCATGTGACAATTATAACCTAGGGCGATACGGCACTAGCTCCAGTTCATCGATATAATGTAGGCATGTATTCCGTAAATAGTCATACGTGCTTTATTAAAAGAACATGCATGACATCTTTTGTCCTATCCTCCCGTGGCAGCGGGGTCCATATTGGAAACTAAGGGATATTAAGGCCTCCTTTTAATAGAGAACCGGAACAAAGCATTAACACATAGTTAATACATGAACTCCTCAAACTACGGTCATCACCGGGAGTGGGCCCGGTTGTTATCACTCCGGGGTTGCCGGATCATAACCGTAGTAGGTGACTATAACTTGCAAGATCGGATCTAACACATGGATATAATGATGAATTCATAAAAGGTTCAGATCTGAAATCATGGCACCCAGGCCCAAAGTGACAAGCATTAAGCATGGCAAAGTCATAGAAACATCAATCTAAGAACATAGTGGATACTAGGGATCGGGTCCTAGCAAAACTAACTCGATTACATGATGAACCTCATCCACCTCACCGACCAGCGATCCTACGAAGGGATTACTCACTCCCGGTGGGGAGCATCATGGAATTGGCGATGGAGATAGGTTGGTGATGACGAAGATCGAAGATCCCCCTCTCCGAAGCCCCAAACGGACTCCAGATCTGCCCTCTCGAGGAAGAACGGGGCTTGGCGGCAGCTCCGTCTCGTGGATTGCGATAATTCTTTCTCCCTGATTTTTTTCTGCTGAAATAATATGAATTTATAGTATCAGGGGGTCATCAGTGGGGCCACCAGGTGGGTACAACCCACCTGGGCGTGCCAGGAGAGGGGGGCGCGCCCTGGTGGGTTGTGCCCACCCAGGTGCCCCTCTCCGGCAGGTCTTAGCTCCAGAAATTCTGTTTATTGATATAAAAAATCCTCAAAAAGTTCCGTTCCATTCCGAGAATTTTTTTTTCTGCACAAAAACAATACCATGGTAGTTCTGCTAAAAACATCGTCAGTCCTGAGTTAGTTTCATTCAAGCCATGCAAATTAGAATCCAAAACAAGAGGAAAACCGTGAGAAAAAGTAGATACGTTAGAGACGTATCAACTCCCCCAAGCTTAAACCATTGCTTGTCCTCAAGCAATTCAGTTGATAAACTGAAAGTGAGAAAAAAAACTTTTACGAACTCTTTTGCTCTTGTTTGCACAAATAAGCTTAAACAGCACCCAGATTTTCAGCCAGCATTATAACTAACCATGTCGACAATAACTCTTAAAGATTATAATGATTCGTATCAATGACACAATCAACTAGCGAGCAATAATAAGATATCTCAAACAGCAACACGTTGTCAAAACAATCATGATATAACATGACAATAATGGTATCTCGCTAGCCCTTTCTGAGACCGCAAAACATAAATGCAGAGCACCTCCGAAGTTCAAGCAGCGACTAAACATTGTAATTCATGGTAGAAAAAATCCATTCATGATGCACCCAACATTAGCTACACACAATGCATAAATCATGACCGCTATGCTCTACTCAGTTTCTGGCGCTTGTCTATAGAAGGTGATGACACAATATAAAAGTAAATAGATAGTCCCTTCGCAGAGGAAAACAGTGATTTGCAGAGGTGCCAGAGCTCAATTTTTAAAACAGAGATAAATGAGATTTTGAGACATGCACACTTCTCATTCACTTCACGACCATCAGTTATCAACATCTTTCATGCTAAGCATGCTAGTAGCGGTTCCCAAGCGATAAAAGTAAAGGTTTACCCCCCCCCCCCCGCCCTCCACCAACAATCACATTCCACGGCTTGTCCGAAACAACGGGTGCCGTCCAAACCAACAACAGTCCCGGGGGAGTTTCGTTTAATATTTGCATTTTTGAGTTAGGGACTGGAAATCCCCATTACCGCCCATTTCCTCGTTTGATGGTGAGTGAATAAACACTCGATTTGAGGATAACATGGTTAGCACGAAAGATATCGACCACCTCTTGTCGTTCCATGAACGATCCAGACACACAAAACTGATAATTTTTCTAGAAGTTTTTAGAGGTGGCACATGCAAATTTACTTAGGACGGCAGGGTAATACCGTATATAGGTAGGTATGGTGGACTCATCTGGAATAACTTTGGGTTCAAGGTTTTTGATGTACAAGCAGAATCCCCACTCAAAGGCTAGCAACTTTAAGATTGGGAAGCGGACAACTAGAGAGCAACAACGATCATGACCAGGCATTATGCATAAGTAACATTGGACACTAGCATGAGTAGGATATGAACACCATGAACATGAACATTATAGAGGCTATGTTGGTTTTGATTCAACTACATGCATGAACATGTACCAAGTCAAGCCACTCGAACATTCATAGGATACCATATCATCATACTACATCACAATCATTTTAACGCTATGTTGATATCCAAGATAAATCATTATTAACTCCCAGCTACTTATGCATAGCATGAGAAACTATAATCTCTAATTGTCATTGCAAACATGTTTAATCATAACGGCCTGAATCATGGGCACTAGGTTAAACATATTTACACAGACAAGACAAGTCGATTTCATACCAGTTTCTCCTTGCCATGGCTAGCTCATCGAATATCATCATTATTGCCTTTCACTTGCACGACTGAATGATTGTTACGGAAGGAGTAAGGGAATCTTCAACACCGACCCTCAAACCGCCTGCATACGTCCGGACCACGCTGACGGCTGACCGGATGACGGAAGCCATCCAACGCGGGCCTGTATCGCCCTGCCGAGAGATCCGGATGTGTTTTCTCCCACAAACTAGAGACAAACGTGGGGGCTTTGCGGGCGCCCGGACCATTTCCAAGCCCACGTATGACCGCCCTGGCCCACCCCATACGTCACGTCGCTTGTCGCGTCGCATTTCATGCCGGCTCACAACATGCAGCGGCCAGCATTGATGCTCGTGATTGACCGGACGGGAAGGCGGCGCAGACGGACGCGACCTCTCGGGCTTCGTAGCGTCCTGAGAAACCAACTCCGGCAGATGGGCCGCATTGAAGCGGGCTAGCCGCCCCTCCGCCTGGCTTGGCTGCGCCTATTTAAGCCCTACGCGAGCGTCAGATAGCTGTCGAACAAGGCTATTGCGGCCCTTTGGCATCCTTACGCTACTGGAGGGACGACAATGGCGGCATGGACGCCAACGGCCGTGCGGCAGGACAGGGTGGTCATGCTTACGAGGTGATCGTTCAATATAGAGTTTAGTGTTTTTTAATATAGTTTTAGTAAAACGGTCGAAATATCATCTGTTTATGTGAATTATATTTGAATTTGAATAAAATCTATCCAGTTTGAATGAATTTCGTCTGGTTTTTTCGTATTGTTGCCCAAATATATATGAATATTATTGGATGCAGCCTTCCGCATCTGTATCCATGGACTGATCCCCTATCCGCGGACAGATACGGATTGTTTTTTACGGATTATCGTTGGAGATGTCCTAATAGTGTGATTATACGAGCATCAAACGGTTGAAGAGATGCCCGACGAGACAAGCATTCCAGTAAAGCGCACATGCATAACGATTCCCCATCATCAATTCGGGTCAGCGTGGGCAACCGTTTGTCGTCGACATCTCGGCTACCCCACATATATTTTGTCCTCTGGCCCACACGCCACTGAGAGAGCACTCCAGCGACTCCAGCCCCGTCACGCGTCCACACCTCTCACGTGTGGAAAAAATATATAAAAAAACCCGAGCAGGTATACGTTCCTCTCGCCTCGTCCTCCCCACAAATTCCCGACCCTGCCAAATCCCAATCGCTTTTAAATTCGAGATTTTTATTTATTGTCCGCCTTCCCGGAACCGCAGCTGCCTCGCTGCCCCGGTGCTGCTGCTGCTGCTCCCCTCCCACCCGCCGCGCGCCGCCGACGCCTCCGCCGATGGACCGGGAACAAGGTAAGGCAGCGGCGAGCCTGCCGGATTTGGGAGCGACTGTGGCTAATTCTGGGGACGATTCCCGTTGGTGTGCAGTGACGGAGTTCCTGGGCCAGGTGCCGCTCCTGCAGTGCCTCCCCGGCTCCTCCATCCGCAGGATCGCCGAGGCCGTCCAGGTCAAGCACTACGGTGAGTCGCGCGCGCCGCCCCCCGTCCTTGTGCTGTAGCGCCCCCTAGATCGACCGGTCGGCCCACCGGGCTTGCCTGGTTCAGGCGAGCGCAGCCTAAATCTGGCTTGCCTCAGTTCAGAGTACTCTGTACTGAAGGATGCTCTCTGTGTCGGTCAGTGATGTCTGATGTGACTCCCATGATTTGTATTAGTTCACTGTACTTCAAACCGCGCACATGATTCTGTATGCATCTCATGATTCTGCACTGGCGTTGCGATCTGCATAAATAGAAAATTTTAACCATCGAGAGCAACTGCATGCAAATTAGGCTGCTAAAAAACTGGGCGCTGCATTTCAGTGCGTACCTATTAACTAGATGTTGTTTAGCCCTTGACTCTTCGGTGTATGCGCTTACCTGGAGTGGTGGTGATTTTGTATTCATTGATTGTGGTGTGGGGTCAAGTTGATTTATGCATCTTGTTTTCATGGTGGTATTTTGCAGAACCTGGTGATTATGTCGCCCGTGAAGGTGAACCCGTGGATGGCCTTTGCATCATATTGGATGGGCAGGTATTGGTCATGCTAGTTCTTGCTTCACTTATTTACAGAGACACCTTTCTTTGACAGAATGGCAGAGTTCATTATAATGCTGCTGTTCACTATGAGAGGTCCTGATTACTATCTGAAAAACAATACTATATCAGCAAATTTGAATGGGTTGGGTGCTTCATTTTCGGCATTACAGATAGAAGATCATTCGTTGGCCTACTCGTAGGCTTGTAAATAACTTTTTTCTATTTGTCATCAATGCATCGATAAGCGAGGCTTTTTGCGATTTCTCAAAATGATGAAACATAATTTGTTACAAGAACTATTTTCTTTCTAAGTTGCTGGGAAATCATGCAAAGAAAAGAGTGATGTTCAATTTCTCTATCGTTGGTTATTTGCATTCCTGCTCTGGGGGAAAGACTAAACCTGAGTTTTATAGTTCCAGACCTTCAGAGTAAAATTCCTATCTCAACAGCCAAGAAAGTATTGCTCTATCAAAGAATTCTTTAATTTGAAAGACATTGTCATTATCTTGCAGGCTGAAGTTTCTGCTCCTGCAAACACAGAAGAAGCAAACCGTCCAGACTATGTGTTAAATAAGTATGACTACTTTGGTTACGGTAAGACATCTCTATACATGATTTTAGTTTTGTTATGGACAGTATCTATTTTCATCATGTATGTCCATATTTTGCTTGAAAAGACTAACAGTTTGTATTTCATGTATTTTTTTGGATAACTCCTAATGTTTTGTATTGTTTTATAGGGACCAATAGTTCTGTACATCAAGTAAATGTTATTGCGGTGACAAAGGTATAATTTTCCATATTCTGTTTTCTAACTTGATATTTTATTAGCTTTAGGATTTCCGTTTGCAGTGATATTAGCTGATGGCTTTTCCAAATCCAATAGTTGGCTTTAGCTTATTGTTATTCATGTATTGCAGCTGTCCTGCTTTGTATTGCCAAGTCAATATGGACATCTGCTGCAAACCAAGACAATTTGGAATGCAGAAGAAACACCTGAAAGCCATTCATTGATGGAACAAATTTTACATTTAGAGAAATTAGAGGTATGTCTAGATAGATGTATGCTTGTATCTATGATATTTCTATTTTGTCAAGGTATCATGTCTCAGTTTGCTCACTGTACTGGAGGAATGATGATCAGACATACTAATTGCTTAAATCGTAACATTTATGCTATGTCTGCTAACTTTGATTTAATATCATCGTTGGCCATTGTATTTTATTGACATTTCCTAAAAGAAAGAAATACAAGAGCAAATTTGGCAGTTTCAGTTTTGCATCTCATGGTCTACAAGTTAAAGAGACAAGCATGCTATCATAATAATTTACAGTTTACTTCCTGATCTTGCTTACCTTAATTCATATCTATTTTGTAGGTTGATATCTTTCGTGGATTTACTTTGCCAGAAGCTCCAACTTTTAATCAAGTTTTTGGAGGACAATTGATTGGGCAGGCATGCTTCAACCACTCTCTTAGTTGCTGTCATCTATATCTGCCAACTGCATGTATTTGACCGCCTCATTTCTATGCTCTGGAGGGATATCCTAGTTCCTATATTTAAGTATGAATATGTGAATCACCGAGTCAATGCTAAAAGGAAGCTTCTTAAGCATGCTTCTGAATTCCCTCAACTTTTAGAAACATATAGTTCACATGTATGAGTATCTCCACAAGAAACAGTTCAGTAACAGATATACATTTTATGTTTGAATAATGCAATCAACTTTCTTCAAGACAGCTCTGTTGCATTGTTGTTGGCGATGTTTATCCTTTTGGTATTTTCTTTCATAATGTGTTATCAACCTTATTGCTAATTAGCTTCTTCAATGAAATTAAGTTATCAAAGTTGTTCACATAAATGTTCCTTTTGAATGCCTGTACGAATTCATTTGAATTAAGACCAGAAGATCCAGAATTCACCTTTGTGAACTCGCTTGGTGATTATAGATTTCTAGGAACTCTTTATATTTTTATTTGAAGTTCTGAACTCGGGACAAGATCAAATAGAAATCTTCTTTGTCATGGTTGCTGTTAACTGTAGATTTTTTAATACAATACTTGGAACCCAGGTAAGTCTCAGCTTTTCTGTTATTTAAATGGTGTTCACTCAAGATATCAAATGGAAACCAGTCAGTTTTTTTTTTCATTATCAAATGAAACCAGCAGTCCATACATCAGCTCACTTAGGGAGCAGTTCAGCAGAAAGAAAAATAGCTAGACAGAAAGGTTTTAGAACATAACACAGGCAGTAAAACTAGTCAGTATTTGACACTATGAACCTTATTCTGATTCAGTTATTTGTGTTTGGTTAAAAAGCACTGCTTGGTCAGTGGTCATCATAACTCACTCCCTACACTCCCATACAAGAGAAAAAACATTTACTGTAAAACTGACTAGTTTTCACTATAAAGGGGGGTAGAATAAAAGCTTTGCACATCATTGCCAATGGTTTTCACTATGTCTTAACCTTCATGCAGGCACTAGCAGCAGCATCCAAGACTGTCGATTGCCTGAAACTTGTGCATAGTCTGCATGCAATTTTTCTAATAGCAGGAGACAATAACAGTAAGAATATTATAAACTTTGTGTTCATTTTGTCCATAACAGGGGGCAAGCAGAAACTAAAGTCTGGCCTATAATTATCAGTACTGTACTCGTATTAATGCCCTGTTCTGTAATTATCCTTTTAAGTTTTGATCGTTAATGCATTATCCTTTTGTTCAAACAAAACTATGTTTATATCTGTCTTTGTTATGTCCTCTGCTATATAGTGCCAATAATATATCAAGTGCATCGGGAGCGTGATGGAACCAGCTTTGCCACCAGAAAAGTGGAGGCAAAGCAGAAAGGCCTTGTTATGTTCACTTTAATTGTTTCTTTCCAGGTGATTATCCTTAAAGTTGTATAAATAATTATAGCAGAATAGTTAGGCAAGTTTTAGTTATTTTTAACACTCCCAGTGATATAACCAGGGGAAGCGTGTACCTTGTTCATGTTGAGAATATTAGACAGTAGCTCAAACGACAGTTTTGTACCTAGTAGCTTCCGAAATGTTGTGTCAAATAGTTGTTCCTTAGTTTATTAGTGTTTAAACCCCCTAAACTATATCATCTGTCCAAACTCTTCTGCACAAAAAATGAAAAAAAGGAGTGCCAGACTGAACAGAGAATTGTGTTCACTATCTCAATACTAGGTTCATATGTTCCTAAGAGGTTTCCATGATAATCAAATCAAGCATGAATAGACATACTATACAAAGTTTTAAGTTATTAAATTTTAAACCCAGAGTTGTTTTGCTATATCCGCTGCCAATAGATCAATTCAATTATTTGTCCCAAACAACAATCAGCATATATGTATCAAAGTGAAGTAATAAATTTGTCCAAGAGTACAACTAGCGAAATGATACTACTAGGCGATACATTGGAGGATCAGCCCCACTAAAGTAATCTACTATACAAAGAAGAAAGGGTGTCTAACTTCTGTTCTGGTTCTTTTGCAGAAGGAAGAATTAGGGTTTGAGCATCAGGCTGCAATCATGCCTGTCGTTCCTCCTCCAGAACAGGCAAGGATTTTTGTCACTTTCCTCTGATGCCCTTGGGGAAATAGTCTTGGAACTAATAAGTAATCAAATGCAGCTCCTGAATATGGAGGAGATACGGGAAAGAAGACTCACTGATCCACGGTTTCCGATGTAAATTTTCTTGACTACGAATCATATGTTTTGCTAGTTGGCTAAACTAACTGTTTTAACTTAAAAATATTCACCTTAAGATGCAACATCTTCTGAACTGTTAGAAAAGCATGATTGTTTATGTGTTTATTAGTTTTCAAGTGGATCCCCCATTCTGGTAATGGCACTAGTTCGATGACACATTTGGAATAACAGTAATAACAACAATTAAGCCTTTAGTCCCAAAAAAGTTGGCGTAGGCTAGAGGTGAAACCCATAAGATTCATTTAGAATATTATAATTATATACTTCTTAAGCTTCAGTTGTCATATGAATATGACAGTACATTCATTTCTTTATCACATGCTGTCATACCTGAGTCCTGACAGTTCAGTAATCTGCAGGCAATATAGGAACTCAGCTGCCAAGAAAAAGTTTGTACCTTGGCCCATTGAAATGAGGTTCTGCCAAGATTCTAAATCTCAACATGAACCAAGGTAAGTTTGCGATGAAATTTTTTTGCGGCCTTGAGATTCACTAATCATTTGTTTCTTCGTGGCTCACGGATCTTTTTAGATAGAAATTCTAAGCTTCAGTATAGATTCTCCAGACTAATATTTTTTACATAGATCGTATTGCAATATATGTTTTTCTGATTCAGTAATGCATCTGATTCTTTTCAGCCTGCATTATTGGTTTAGAGCTAGAGGAAAACTTTCGGATGATCCAGCTCTGCATAGGTTGGCCATTTATCGCTGTACATTGGTCATACTTTGAACAGCTGGATATGCTGATGACATTATTCTATGGTATTACAGATGCGTTGTAGCATATGCTTCGGATCTACTATATTCAGGCGTCAGCCTAAATCCGCACCGGAAGAGGGGTTTGAAGACATACTCTCTCAGTCTTGATCACTCGTATGTTTCAAGAGTCATTATCGGGGTTTTTAATTTGCCACATTCGTCCCACCAATAAATGGTCTCTTTTCTGTTGCCTGTTAATGTTTTGCAGGATGTGGTTCCACAAGCCTGTGAAAGCTGATGACTGGTTGTTATATGTGGTAAGCTATTGGCTTGTATCTTCAATCGATCATGATAGGAATAAAATTTGTTCAAGAGGCTCTCATCTCAATGTCATCTTCCCTTCATGAACACAGATCGACAGCCCATCCGCACATGGTGGTAGGGGATTCGTCACCGGACGTATGTTCAACCGGCAAGGAGAGGTATGCACATTAATTTCATTCTTTCAAAGCTCCGACTGTGGTGCTACTTACTCCCTCCGATCCAAAAAAGTGTGTTTTGAACTAAAACTGAACTAAAGCCACGACACTCTTTTTGATTCGTAGGGAGTACTATTTTTCTCATATAAAATAAATTCCATAAATTGTCAGCTCATCGTGTTACTATTTTTCTCATCTAAAATAAATTCCATAAATTGTCAGCTCATCGTGTCGCTGACCCAAGAGGCGTTGATTAGGAGGGCCAAGACACCCGGGCAAACCCCAAGGCCGAAGCTTTGAGATGTGCAGAAGAGCCATGCCTGTACTTTAATATTTTCTTTCCCCTTGCTGTCCCGTATTTTTATCTTATATAGTACACGGAGACAATGGTGAGATTTATGCATAGGAGTACAGCTTACAGCTTGAATTTGGCACACATGCTTATTGTGAACGATTGTATCCTCGCATGCTGATTCACATTCAGGTTTTCCTTTGCATATGTGGATGGCAATTGCCATCAAACACGCCGCACATGAATGTAGACAGATGTACCTCAAATTCAAAGTTTTGTAATCCTGAGGTCATGTAGTACCATTTCAAATATCTGTTCCACGCTCAATTTAAAGTCTCGGGCCTCATGCGAAGAAGTTAAATATATTGCGCCTATTCCACGCATCTGTTAAATTGGCAAAACTATTGATGATGTGATGCTATCCTATACTTGTGACACTATCCTATACTAGTTAAATGCCCGTGCGTTGCTACGGGGCATGATGCATGTAAATGAATTGATTAGATTATTTAGTGGCATAGATACGTAAATGATGAAAATGAATGGTGTCATGGGCCGCATTTCTCATTTCACATTGGTCAGCAATATGAAATTATATGTTCTCACAATGTTGTAATTTCTTCTTCACCTGAAGGTCCACAGAAATAATAGCCATGGTCTCCATCTTGAAAGCGTCAATTTTTAGAAAATGACATTCGTAGGGGTCAAGAGGAAGTTGTTGCATGGGGACACTGAATTTGTTGAGTTTATGTTGATAAATGAAGTGTGAACTATAATTCAAAGGAAGACGCTCACTTCGCTGCATGTTGACTGTTGTTCATTTTATGTTGGCAATATAAGTGTGACCCATATCGCGACCAGGAGTAGATTCCAATTCTGATGCTTCTTAGGTAAGTATTTAGTTGGTTTAGAAAATGCAAATGAATATGTCAAAAGAAAAGAATTTCTCAAGTCATGCTATATAGGCAATAGTAATTGTTTACATGCCAACTTAAAATAAGTAACATGTGTGCGCCGACTAACGACTAATATAGGTAGCTAATGGCAAATAATAGTTTATGTTTCTTACAAAAACATATCGTGAAATAACAATAATAACAACCAACTACAAAGGATCAGATTTCTAACTTGGAATGGGGCAAAGAAACATCTCAGTAAAAGTTTTGACCTTGGAATTAAATTAAACATTTCCACAATCATGAAAAATGGTGAACATGACACAAGAAATATCTCCAAACTTTCTTTCGGGTGCATATAACTGTTTGTAGTACAATTAGGCATCTCAATGTAGTACAATTTTGAATTTGAAAACCTGAGAGAACGAATTGCTAAGCTCAGTTCTCTCTACAAAAAGTCAAAGGCTTCCTTCCCACCAAAGCTTTTCTGCTATCTACACAATCATATATGAGATGGTTTTGCAGAACATGTATCCTAAGATCGTTAAGGAGCCATTCAGTCAGTACTCATAAGCCTAACTCATGCCTCCACGAGTCCTTTACTACGTCTTTTCTTCTTCCTGACCTTCCCCTCCTTTGCACCTGCTCGACCTTTCTCTTCGACTTTGGTTTCTATTCTCATGAAAATTGGCTTTGGTTCCATCATTGCCTGGCCTGCTTTAAGGGCTCCCCATTTGGTATCATACTACAGGACAGTTAACATAGGTTTGTAAGCAAATTGTGCCATAGGGAAATCTTGATATTAAAGATTTTCTATTTAGTTTTTTTATCATTAGTTTGCTGTATCAAGAAAAACAAAGGAATTGCAGGTGGTTTTAAGATAGAGCATCCTTATTGAGATGACTTAGATCAGGGAGGAGAAGATGCACAAACTCGCCTTACAAAAAACAGACGGGAAAGATCATGAACATTGTTGTCTTTCTATTGACGAAGAATAAAATAGAGCATTGGGAAGATGATAAATAGAAGAGAAGCAAATTGTCTTGCAGTCGATAGGAACCATTTGGAACTTACAACTTGGATGCTGGGAGATGGACATCTATTTTTTTTTCTCTGGTTAAAATTGGAACTGGGAGTCTAGATGTGTTATATAAGAACATAAATGTTTTCTAGTAAGTTAAGAAATGAGATGTTACAACATGGCTGCATTGTTAAGGTATAGTGAAGCACAATAATGTTGATTCATTCAGCAACATATTAAAATCTCAGACCAAGTTCAGGTGGCTTATAACCTTCTTATGGGACATGGACCCACTATATGAATGTGCTATACATTGTCATCAATGCATTACTCAGGTGCTAGATTAACATTAAAATTTCCATGCAAATGAACTGAATCGCGTACCAAAGTCAGGGGAATTTCGAATTAGAACTCTATATATTTATTCAAGCATAGTATGAAAAAAATGGAAAATCAGTCCAAAATATAGATAAGAGTGTGTTCGTTTGTGAGTCAAACGATCGATTTCTCGTATATTTTTTTTGGAAAAACGTGATGTTCTGCAATAACATGAGAGAAGTTTGGAGAGGTTGAAAGCAATGAGGAGGTGAATCAATTCGATGCGTAGAGGAGTGAAGAGTCAAGTCGAACTTTCAATACCAGAAGCAGTTTCAGTGCAATCAACACTAAGACCATACTGGACTTTGTGGTGGCAAAAATAATTTATTTATTTAGGATAAAGATTATATGTCCTATTTACAATCTTCATAAAATAATAGGTTATTTGGTAAGTTTGCTGATAGGAATTTTGTGAGAGCTTTTGCAGAGCACTGTTCGACGAAGTAGTTTTAGTGGCATGGCATGCATATACAAATACACTATTTTGCTTCGTAGAACGCATGAAGCTGGTAATTTGCTGAAATCAGATTTAGCTAGTAGTATTTGGATCATTATCAAAGTACAAAACTCATTGCTAGACATATTAGAGTCACTAAATGGGCTCTCTGATATCCCAACTGAATGCCTAACTTATCATATTTTCAATAAGTAGCAGCTATACTCAACTCTGAAACTGTAAATAAAAAAAACGTATGTATTATTTAAAATACACCAATGAAATATGGATCCCATAGCTACAGTTGCAGGAAAACTTTCATATAAATGAAATGTATTTAAAAAGCCTATCTAGTTCCGTTCTCAAACTCAAAAAGAACCATATAAGCAGAAACATGTACAATTCAACTGAACCATACATCTATCTTAATATTTGCACGGCAACAATGTTAAAATCTTACTACAAATCAACCAAGAAAAGTATACCATATTGCACTTGATTTAGATAGATCTAAGAAACAGGTAAATCTGAAATGTCAAATGTATAGGAAAATATTTGGGGTCAAGAATCTACCTCCCTTAATTCTGGAGGACAAAATTAGTAGTTGTACCCTACAGATAATCTGATATTTCAACAACATTCAAATACTCTCCACACTAATAGTAGTTGTAAAGATCCTATAAACGTCAGGGTGAACTGGTTGGTCGGTGGTTCATTTGTGGATGTGGAGAACACATGTATACTGCAGGGTTACACTGAATGCGATGCAGATCAACCAAAGCTTGTTCTTCTCCGCTTCCTAGAACACATAATCTAGTCAAGAGCAGTCCATTCCATTCTATGTGGTTGGAAAACAACAACTTTGTGATTATTTGTAACATGCTATGCATCTAAACCAACAAACATACAACTACGAAAATATTGGTACAATGAAAATTATTCATTAGCTCTTCTCAAAGATCATTTCCTCAAATTTGAGGCTATGCATTGGGAAAATATAGATTTAAAAAAATCAAGCAAGAAGTGCACTTTGGTCATGTAAAATCATTTATAACCTAGGAAGGCAGATAATATATAGATATAATGGAGAAATTGAAAACATTTCAAAATTGGTCATTCCTATGCGTGTATACAAACTTAGTTCTAGTAGTACCTAAAATCAGTCGATGGGCTGTGGCGGTATATAAAAGACAAAGGTGACCCCTCAATACACATTTGCATAGAGCTTCTCTATGCAAACGGCCACTGGGGCGCAGCAGTGTGCACTGTGACTACCACATTACACACAATTTTCTTTCTTAACCATGTGCAATGAGATTATCAATGCACACCAGTTATTATTGGGCAGAAAGTAAGCCCTGCATTCAGCAAATACCAGACATTCACAACATGACCCATCCTGTTTAAGTTTGAACTGATAATTTTGAGTTCCTCATATGCCATGCTTGCCCCACAATTACCGTGCTATACCTCAATTAGCTCTGAAAAGTATTCATGTTGCTAAAACTGAAAAGACTGACAATCACAGTGCTAGAAATACTACCATAACAAATTACTTCTTTGATACACATATTGGTAAGTTGTTATTATATAGTGTTCAGTAAGATTATCTTAGTTGATATCCGATAACTTCTGCTTAATATATGAGCATCATAATGTTCCGAATGCTGACCACATTGTACATCGTATGAGAAAACAGCTAGCAGGAGAATTAAGAGTATATTGCTATTACACAGGCTTCACAATCAGTAGGCAATGTTAGCCTATCGCACATTAATATATTAGAACTACGGGTGACAAAACAGGAACATGTACCGCCTTGCCTTTCACATATAATGTTCAGAAACGGGTTACCAAAGAGTACACAGCCTGGAGAAGTGAGCAAAATAGCCACACACTGACACACACACACACACACACGCACACATTGATTAAATACATCTGAACAAAATGTTACTCCCTCTGCCTAAAAATGTAAGACATAAAAAAATGGTACTACTTGAATCAGGCTATTTCAACGCCAACATGTTACATTTTGAGACAGAGGGAGTACATCCATAGTGTAAATGTCAATGCTTTGTCAGTAATAGATCCCGCCTAAGTACTACTTGAATCAGGCTATTTCAACACCAACATGTTAAAAATGGTACAATTGCTGAGTGAGCAAGCAGCCCACGCGTAATAGATAAAACAGAAGCACGATATCAACGCTACCGCCTTCTTTGGAAAACAGGATGTATGTTCAAATTCAACTGCTCCACCTTCTCCATACGAGCAACACATTCATTCATTCTCTCAAGCACCTTAGGCATCGCCGAGATATTTGCCTCGGTCTTGGACTTGAACAACTTTAGCTTTTCAGTAATATTTTGTTCAGCTTCGGCGTGCGAGGTTCCAACGGCAGGTTGTGCTTCAACTGGAACTTCTGCAATATCCATAATGGTGTCAGCCTTGGTGTACTACCATTTTTTTGTAAATTGTCACTGTATTACTATACGTTTGCCCTTTATTCATGCCATGACAACTGATGTTTAATCTATCATGGTTGCAAAGTAGCAGCCTGAGCTTGTAGTCAGGTATTTTTCGAGTAAATAACAGCAAAATTCGTAGGGGCTGACTTCTGAGTTCTGATGATGTGACACACATATTTAGTTGAATTTGCAAAGGAGAAAACAGGGCGAGAAAAATAGCAGTCCACTTTTTTAGCTTTCGCATTTGAAAGGGCAAATAATTCTGGGTTACAGTTATCTCAGCAATTGCCGACCAGATAACAAACCCAGCTAAAACCACAATGCATCCAATCAGGATTCACTCTGCCAGCTCACACCTTATAAAATAACCATGCAACATGTTTTCTTACACATAATATATGTCAAACTTTACATAATTCCCCGTCACTCACAGTAAAACACAACAATCCTGTAAGGTCAAATGATAAATTGCCAACATTTCGTTTCTTAACTGAACTAAGTTGAGATTACCATAAGAAGAAATAAGCATGAATTTCTAGGTTCTGTTTCACGCTGCAGTCGGTTATGATGATCATGTCTGCCTAACAAAATTACGCCTATTTTGCTGTTTGGCTAACAAAGCTTCTCTCTGTTTTCGTGGTTATATTTCCACGACTGATTATAAAGTTAGTTCTGCACAACACAACAAAGCTTAGCAAGCACAAGCTGAGCCTTAGCAAATATTGTCAACTACAAGTGGCAATCAAATAACTTACCTAGACTAGAAATCAATGATTCCTATGATTATTTGAGGAAAAATTGTGCAAACAGAAACAAATCCCTCCCTCCGTTTCTCTCAATAGCTCAAGAGTGTCAACATAGATCCAAAATGCTGGCTTTTACCCATGTCTCCCTATTCCCAAGCCCTGACTAGCAGTAAATCACAAACGGGGGCATTTTTCTATGTGTACTTCAAGCACTACCGGCAAATCATACAAATCTCCAAAATGGGGACGAATTAACCGGAAACCCTAGTACCGGAGAGAGGCCGGAAGCGCGCATACCGACGAGGCAGGCGGGCGGGCGGAGGGCGACGAGGCGCGATACTGTCGCGTCGATGAAGCGGGCGGCGGCGTCACGGCGGTGCTCGAGTATCCGGCGGCCCAGATCGGCCACCTCCCTCTCCAGCTCCTCAATGTCCTCCTCGTCCGCCGCCTGGTCCGCCCCTAAGGAGGTGGAGGAGGAGGGGACGGCGGAAGATGCAGGGGCCTTGCGCTTTAGGCGGTTGGGCGTTGCTCCGGCTTGGCTCGGCGACGGCGAGCGCCCCGCCATGGGGAGCTAGGAGTGCGGGGGGGAGCGGAGGCGAGCAGAGAAGCGGACCAAGGAGAGGCGAAGAGAGCGATTCAATTTTGGCAGATGGGAGGTGGGACCCGCATTGAAGTTAGCTCGCTTCTCTCTTCTTCTGATGAATCTGAAGAGGGGTCGCTTCTGAAATCTCGAATTCAAATGAAATTGGGCAGAGCAACTCACACAATGTCATTTGAACGGAGCCCCTCTCTCAACCCTAGCCGCCGCCGCCAAGTTTCCCCCTCACGCCGCCGCCATGTTTCTCCCTCACACCGCCGCATCCCCCCCCCCTCCCTCTTCCCCATCTCGCGGCAAGAGGAGTGGCGGTGACATCGATGAGATGGTGGCGGTGATGGCATATTGGAAAAAAGGTATTTTCCTACCTCAAAGATGTATGATCTGTCATCGAAAAGATCCCGTGAGAGTTTGTGTCTCCGGATCTGTTGTCTCTCTTCATATCTTGGCAGTTGATGTGTCCTTCGAGGAGAGCAATTTGACAAACCATTGACGCGATGACTTCGACATTTTTTTCTGTATCCTTTTGCGGCATGGTTCGATTTTTTCAACCGTTTTGACCAATGATGATGGATTGCAAGCTTGTTTTGCATGCGGTGACGCTTCAACCGATGCTTCTTCGATGACTTCTAAATCTCGTCCCAAGGGGGTGAGTGGCTATTGTTGTTTGTAAAGCATGATATGACGAAAGCGTTTGCAGGCGTCCTTTTTTATATAATTGGGTGTAATTTTTTCAACCTGCGATGGGTGGCATATAATCGGAAGAAGAAGAGAAAGGCTAGTACATTTTACAATGTAATTTTATTTTGTATTCGTCGGTTTGTGTCCAATTGTCATTCATATATTGATTATTGTTTTTCTAATAAATATCAGATGTAAGATGCCTTTTAGCTTTGAAAAATAAAAATCTGACAACTTTGAAGATCATGACCGCTTAATCCCAATGTGATGATTATGAAATAATGAAAATGGAAGAAACCAGGACAGATTTTGAATAAGATTGTGTTCACATATATTCCATCCATCTGGAATGTAAAGTGTATTTTGTTTTGGCTAAAACAACATTCAGCATCTCCAACAAGTTCCCCTTCCCATATAAAAAAACTTGATTACGCCAAGCTGAGACAAAAAAAAATTGTGTCAACGGTTCATAAACGCGAAAAAAATTAGGGGACACATATAATCAGCCCAAACTCCCTTCTAGAGGAAAAAAACCTTCCCCTAAATTTGGCGGGAGGCAACCGTTGAAGTTTCATGTTGCCTCCACACCAGCCGCCCCATCGCGCCACCTCGCCCCGTTATGCTGCCCGGTCGCCTCGGCCCATCGCTGCCTCTCCACGCAGGGTCGGCCGCCTCGCACCCTCCTCTCCAAGCCACGCGCCCCGAACTCACCAAACCATCCCTGTGACGCCCCCGATTCAATCGTACACTAATCGTACACGTAAACGTGTACGATCAAAAGTAGGGACTCACGGGAAGATATCACAACACAACTCTAAACACAATTTAAAGTCATACAAACATTATATTACAAGCCAGGGGCCTCGAGGCTCGAATACAAGTGCTCGATCACAGGCGATTCAGCGAAAGCAATAATATCTGAGTATAGACATAAGTTAAACAAGGTGCCATAATATGGCTAGCACAAACTGGGATACAGATCGAAGAGGCGCAGGCCTCCTGCCTGGGATCCTCCTGTTGGGGAACGCAGTAATTTCAAAAAACATTCCTACGCACACGCAAGATCGTGGTGATGCGTAGCAACGAGAGGGGAGAGTGTTGTCTACGTACCCTCGCAGACCGTAAGAGGAAGCGTTATGACAACGCGGTTGATGTAGTCGTACATCTTCACGATCGACCGATCCTAGTACCGAAAGTATGGCACCTCCGGGATCTGCACACGTTCGGCTCGGTGACGTCCCACGAACTCATGATCCAGCAGAGTGTCGAGGGAGAGCTTCGTCAACACGACAACGTGATGACGGTGATGATGATGCTACCGGAACAGGGCTTCGCCTAAGCACCGCTACGATGTGACCGAGGTGGATTATAGTGGAGGGGGGCACCACACACGGGTAAGAGATCAATGATCAACTTGTGTGTCTATGGGGTGCCCCCTCCCCCGTATATAAAGGAGTGGAGGAGGGGGAGGGCCGGCCCTCTATGGCGCGCCCTGGAGGAGTCCTACTCCCTCCGGGAGTAGGATTCCCCCCTTCCCTAGTTGGACTAGGAGAGAAGGAAGGGGAGAGAGGGAGGAAGGAAAGGGGGGCGCCGCCCCCCTTCCTAGTCCAATTCGGACCAGAGGGGGAGGGGCGCGTGGCCTGCCCTAGCTACCTCTCTCTCTCTCCACTAAAGCCCATTAGGGCCCATATACTCCCCGGGGGGTTCCGGTAACCCCCCGGTACTCTGGTATATGCCTGAACTCACTCGGAACCTTTCCGATTTCCAAACATAGGCTTCCAATATATCAATATTTATGTCTCGACCATTTCGAGACTCCTCGTCATGCCCATGATCACATCCGGGACTCGGAACAACCTTCGGTTCATCAAAACACACAAACTCGTAATACCGATCGTCACCGAACGTTAAGCGTGCGGACCCTACGGGTTCGAGAACTATGTAGACATGACTGAGACTCGTCTCCGGTCAATAACCAATAGAGGAACCTGGATGCTCATATTGGCTCCTACATATTCTACGAAGATCTTTATCGGTCAAACCGCATAACAATATACGTTGTTCCCTTTGTCATCGGTATGTTACTTGCCCGAGATTCGATCGTCGGTATCTCAATACCTAGTTCAATCTCGTTACCGGTAAGTCTCTTTAATCGTTCCGTAATACATTATCCCGCAACTAACTCATTAGTTTCATTGCTTGCAAGGCTTAAAGTGATGTGCATTACCGAGAGGGCCCAGAGATACCTCTCCGACAATTGGAGTGACAAATCCTAATCTTGATCTATGCCAACTCAACAAGTACATTGGAGACACCTGTAGAGCACCTTTATAATCACCCAGTTACGTTGTGACGTTTGGTAGCACACAAAGTGTTCCTCCAGTATTCGGGAGTTGCATAATCTCATAGTCATAGGAACATGTATAAGTCATGAAGAAAGCAATAGCAATATAATAAACGATCGAATACTAAGCTAACGGAATGGGTCAAGTCAATCACATCATTCTCTAATGATGTGACCCCGTTAATCAAATGACAACTCATGTCTATGGCTAGGAAACTTAACCATCTTTGATTCAACGAGATAGTCAAGTAGAGGCATAGTAGTGACACTCTGTTTGTCTATGTATTCACACATGTACTAAGTTTCCGGTTAATACAATTCTAGCATGAATAATAAACATTTATCATGATATAAGGAAATATAAATAACAACTTTATTATTGCCTCTAGGGCATATTTCCTTCACCTCCTAACTACTCCTAGTCGCCGGCGGCCTGCACGTAGAAGAAGGCACCCTCGTTGTAGTAGGGGTCGTCGCCGACGGCGGCGTCTGGCTCCTGGGCTCCAACATCTGGTTGCGGCATCCGAGAAGAAAGGAAAAAGGGGGAAAGGGGGAGCAAAGCAACCATGAGTACTCATCCAAAGTACTCGCAAGCAAGGATCTACACTACATATGCATTGGTATCAATGAAAAGGATAGTATCTGTGGACTAAACTACAGAATGCCAGAATAAGAGGGGGATAGCTAGTCCTATTGAAGACTATGCTTCTCGCAGCCTCCATCTTGAAGCATGTAGAAGAGAGTAGCAAGTGCAGCATCAAGTAACAATGCATATCATAATCCTACCCAGAGATCCTCTCCTTGTCGCCCTGTGAGAGAGCGATCACCGGGTTGTATCTGGCACTTGAAAGGGTGTGCTTTATTAAGTATCCAGTTCTAGTCGTCATAAGGTCGGAAGACAACTCTGGGTCATCCTTTTACCGAGGGACACGACTATTTGGATAGATAAACTTCCCTACAGGGGTGCACCTGAAGGAAATATGCCCTAGAGGCAATAATAAAGTTGTTATTTATATTTCCTTATATCATGATAAATGTTTATTATTCATGCTAGAATTGTATTAACCGGAAACTTAGTACATGTGTGAATATATAGACAAACAGAGTGTCACTAGTATGCCTCTACTTGACTAGCTCATTGAATCAAAGATGGTTAAGTTTCCTAGCCATAGACATGAGTTGTCATTTGATTAACGGAATCACATCATTAGAGAATGATGTGATTGACTTGAGCCATTCCATTATCTTAGAATTCAATCGTTTAGTATATTGCTATTGCTTTCTTCATGACTTATACATGTTCCTATGACTATGAGATTATGCAACTCCCGAATACCGGAGGAACACTTTGTGTGCTACCAAACATCACAACGTAACTGGGTGATTATAAAGGTGCTCTACAGGTGTCTCCAATGGTACTTGTTCAGTTGGCATAGATCAAGATTACGATTTGTCACTCCGATTGTCGGAGAGGTATCTCTGGGCCCTCTCGGTAATGCACATCACTTTAAGCCTTGCTAGCAATGCAACTAATGAGTTAGTTGCGGGATGATGTATTACAGAACGAGTAAAGAGACTTACCGGCAACGAGATTGAACTAGGTATTGAGATACGATGATCGAATCTCGGGCAAGTAACATACCGATGACAAAGGGAACGACATATGTTGTTATGCGGTTTGACCGATAAAGATCTTCGTAGAATATGTAGGAGCCAATATGAGCATCCAGGTTCCTCTATTGGTTATTGACCGGGGATGAGTCTCGGTCATGTCTACATAGTTCTCGAACCCGTAGGGTCCGCACACTTAACGTTCGGTGTCGATCGGTAATATGAGTTTATGTGTTTTGATGTACCGAAGGTAGTTTGGAGTCCCGGATGAGATCGGAGACATGACGAGGAGTCTCGAAATGGTCGAGACGTAAAGATCGATATATTGGACGACTATATTCGGACATCAAAAAGGTTCCGAGTGATTCGGGTATTTTTCGGAGTACCGGAGAGTTACGGGAATTCGCCGGGGGTATATGGGCCTTATTGGGCTTTAGGGGAAAGAGAGAGGGGAGGCTACATGCCCCCCAAGGCTTAGTCCGAATTGGACTAGGGGGAGGGACAGCGCCCCCTCCTTCCTTCTCTTCGCTTTTCCCTTTTCCTTCTCTCCTACTCCTACTACATGGAAGGGGGGAATCCTACTCCTGGTGGGAGTAGGACTCCCCTTGGGGCGCGCCTAGGAGGGCCGGCCTCTCCTCCTCCTCCACTCCTTTATATACGCGGCTAAGGGGCACCCACAAGTTGATCAGTTGATGTTTTAGCCGTGTGCGATGCCCCCTCCATCACAATCCACCTCGGTCATATCGTAGCGGTGCTTAGGCGAAGCCCTGCGTTGGTAGCATCATCATCACCATCATCACGTCGTCGTGCTGAAGGAACTCTCCCTCGAAGCTCTGCTGGATCGGAGTTCGTGGGACGTCACCGAGCTGAACGTGTGCTAAACTCGGAGGTGCCGTACGTTTGGTACTTGGATCGGTCAAATCGTGAAGACGTATGACTACATCAACCACGTTCTCATAATGCTTCCGCTTACGGTCTATGAGGGTACGTAGACGATACTCTCCCCTCTCGTTGCTATGCATCACCATGATCTTGCGTGTGCGTAGGATTTTTTTTGAAATTACTGCGTTCCCCAACAGTGGCATCCGAGCCAGGTTTATGCGTAGATGTTATATGCACGAGTAGAACACAAAGGAGTTGTGGGCGTGGGTATATACATGTTGCTTGCCGTCACTAGTTGATTCTTGATTCAGCGGCATTGTTGGATGAAGCGGCCCAGACCGACATTACGTGTACGCTTACGCGAGACTGGTTCTACCGACGTGCTTCGCACACATGTGGCTAGTGGGTGTCTGTTTCTCCAGCTTTAGTTGAATCAGATTCAATGAACATGGTTCTTTCTGAAGATCAAAAAGCAATCACTATACCGCATTGTGGTTTTTGATGCGTAGGTAAGAACGGTTCTTGCTCAGCTCGTAGCAGCCACGTAAAACTTGCAACAACAAAGTAGAGGACGTCTAACTTGTTTTTGCAGGGCATGTTGTGATGTGATATGGTCAAGGCATGATGCTATATTTTATTGTATGATATGATCATGTTTTGTAATGGAGTTATCGGCAACTGGAAGGAGCCATATGGTTGTCACTTTATTGTATGCAATGCAATCACCCTGTAATTGCTTTACTTTATCACAAAGCGGTAGCGATAGTCGTAGAAGCAATATTTGGCGAGACGACAATGATGCTACGATGGAGATCAAGGTGTCGCGCTGGTGACTATGGTGATCATGACGGTGCTTTGGAGATGGAGATCAAAGGCACAAGATGATGATGGCCATATCATATCACTTATATTGATTGCATGTGATGTTTATCCTTTATGCATCTTATTCTGCTTGATTGACGGTAGCATTATAAGATGATCTCTCACTAAATTTCAAGGTACAAGTGTTCTCCCTGAGTATGCACCGTTGCCAAAGTTCGTCATGCCGAGACACCACGTGATGATCGGGTGTGATAAGCTCTATGTTCACATACAACGGGTGCAAGCCAGTTTTGCACACGCAGAAATACTCGGGTTAAACTTGACGAGCCTAGCATATGCAGATATGGCCTCGAAACACCGAGACCGAAAGGTCGAGCGTGAATCATATAGTAGATATGATCAACATAGTGATGTTCACCATTGAAAACTACTCCATTTCACGTGATGATCGGTCATGGTTTAGTTGATTTGGATCACGTGATCACTTAGATGATTAGAGGGATGTCTATCTAAGTGGGAGTTCTTAAGTAATATGATTAATTGAACTTTAATTTATCATGAACTTAGTCCTGATAGTATTTGCATATCTATGTTGTAGATCAATAGCTTGCGATGTAGCTCCCCATTTATTTTTGATATGTTCCTAGAGAAAATAAAGTTGAAAGATGTTAGTAGCAATGATGCGGATTGGATCCGTGATCTGAGGATTATCCTCATTGCTGCACAGAAGAATTATGTCCTTGATGCAACGCTAGGTGACAGACCTATTGCAGGAGCAGATGCACACGTTATGAACGTTTGACAAAGCTCGGTATGATGACTACTTAATAGTTTAGTGCACCATGCTTTACGGCTTAGAACCAGGACTTCAAAAACGTTTTGAACGCCACAGAACATATAAGATGTTCTAAGAGTTAAAATTGGTATTTCATACTCATGCCCATGTCGAGAGTTATGAGACCTCTGACAGTACTTTGCCTACAAGATGGAGGAGAATAGCTCAGCTAGTGAGCATGTGCTCAGAATGTCTGAGTACTACAATCACTTGAATCAAGTGGGAGTTAATCTTCCAGATCAGATAATGATTGACAAAGTTCTCTAGTCACTATCACCAAGTTACTAGAACTTCGTCATGAACTATAATATGCAAGGGATAACGGAAACGATTCCCAAGCTCTTCGTGATGCTGAAATCGACGAAGGTAGAAATTAAGAAAAACATCAAGTGTTGATGGTTGACAAGACCACTAGTTTCAAGAAAAGGGCAAAGGGAAGAAGGGGAACTTCAAGAAAAACGGCAAGAAAGTTGTTTCTCAAATGAAGAAGCCCAAGTCTAGACCTAAGCCTAAGACTAAGTGCTTCTACTGCAAAGGGACTGGTCACTGAAAGCAGAACTGCCCCAAGTATTTGGCAGATAAGAAGGATGGCATACTGAACAAAGGTATATTGGATATGCATGTTATTGATGTGTACTTTACTAGTGTTTATAGCAACCCCTTGGTATTTGATACTGGTTCAGTTGCTAAGAGTAGTAACTCAAAAGGGGAGTTGCAAAATAAACAGAGACTAGTTAAGGGCGAGGTGATGATGTGTGTTGGAAGTGATTCCAAGGTTGATAAGATCACCATCGCACACTCCCTTTACCTTTGGGATTAGTGTTGAACATAAAATAAATGTTATTTGGTGTTTGCGTTGAGCATGAATATGATTGGATCATGTTTATTGCAATACGGTTATTCATTTAAGTCAAAGAATAATTGTTGTTCTATTTACATGAATAAAACCTTCTATGGTCATACACTCAATATAAATGGTTTATTGAATCTCGATCATAGTGATACACATATTCATAATATTGAAGCCAAAAAGATGCAAAGTTAATAATGATAGTGCAACTTATTTGTGGCACTACCGTTTAGGTCATATTGGTGTAAAGCGCATGAAGAAACTCCATGCTGATGGGCTTTTGGAATCACTTGATTATGAATCACTTATGCTTGCGAACCATGCATCACGGGCAAGATGACTAAGACTCCGTTCTCCGGAACAATGGAGCGAGCAACTGACTTATTGGAAATAATACATACTGATGTATGCGGTCTGATGAGTGTTGAGGCTCGTGGCAGGTATCATTATTTTATGACATTCACAGATGATTTGAGCAGATATGGGTATATCTACTTGATGAAACATAAGTCTGAAACATTTGAAAAGTTCAAAGAATTTCAGAGTGAAGTGGAAAATCATCGTAAACAGAAAATAAAGTTTCTATGATCTGATCGTGGAGACAAATATTTGAGTTACGAGTTTGGTCTTCAACTAAAACAATGTGGAATAGTTTCACAAATTCATGCCACCTGGAACACCACAACATAATGGTGTGTCCGAACGTCATAACCGTACTTTATTGGATATAGTGCAATCTATGATGTCTCTTACCGATTTACCACTATCGTTTTGGGGTTATGCATTAGAGACAGCTACATTCACGTTTAATAGGGCACCGTCTAATCCGTTGAGACGACACCGTATGAACTATGGTTTGGCTAGAAACCTAAGTTGTCGTTTCTTAAAGCTTGGGGTTGTGATGCTTATGTGAGAAAGTTTCAGCCTGATAAGCTCAAACCCAAATCGAAAAAGTGTGTCTTCATAGGATACCCAAAAGAAATTGTTGGGTACACCTTCTATCACAGATCCGAAAGGCAAGATCTTTGTTGCTAAGGGTGGATCCTTTCTAGAGAAGAAGTTTCTCTCGAAAGAAGTGAGTGGGAGGAATGTAGAACTTGATGAGGTAATTGTACCTTCTCCCGAATTGGAAAGTAGTTCATCACAGAAATCGGTTCTAGTGATTTCTACGCCAATTAGTGAGGAAGCTAATGATGATGATCATGAAACTTCAGATCAAGTTACTACCGAACCTCGTAGGATAACCAGAGTATGGTCCGCACCAGAGTGGTATGGTAATCCTTTTTGGAAGTCATGTTACTAGACCATGATGAACCTACGAACTATGAGGAAGCGATGATGAGCCCAGATTCCGCGAAATGGCTTAAGGCCATGAAATTTGAGATGGGATCCATGTATGAGAACAAAGTATGGACTTTGATTGACTTGCCCGATGATCGGTGAGTCATTAAGAATAAATGGCTTCAAGAGGAAGACGGACGCTGATAGTAGTGTTACTATCTACAAAGCTCAAATTGTCGCAAAATGTTTTTGACAAGTTCAAGGTGTTGACTATGATGAGATTTTCTCACTCGTATCGATGCTTAAAAGTCTGTCCGAATCATGTTAGCAGTTGCCACATTTTATGAAATCTGGCAAATGGATGTCAAAACTGCATTCCTTAATGGATTTCTTAAAGAAGAGTTGTATATGATGCAACAATAAGGTTTTGTCAATCCTAAAGGTGCTAACAAAGTGTGCAAGCTCCAACGATCCATCTATGGACTGGTGCAAGCATCTCGGAGTTGGAATATATACTTTGATAAAGTGATCAAAGCATATGGTTTTATACAGACTTGCAGTGAAGCCTGTATTTACAAGAAAGTGAGTGGGAGCACTACAACATTTCTGATAAGTATATGTGAATGACATATTGTTGATCCGAAATAATGTAGAATTTTCTGGAAAGCATAAAGGAGTATTTGAAAAGAGTTTTTCAAAGAAAGACCTCTGTGAAGCTACTTACATATTGAGCATCGAGATCTATAGAGATAGATCAAGACGCTTGATATATTTTCAATGAGTACATACCTTGACAAGATTTTGAAGTAGTTCAAAATGGAACAGTCAAAGAAGGAGTTCTTGCCTGTGTTGCAAGGTGTGAAGTTGAGTAAAGACTCAAAACCCGACCACGGCAGAAAATAGAAAGAGAATGAAAAGTCATTCCCTATGCCCCAGTCATAGGTTCTATAAAGTATGCCATGCTGTGTACCAGACCTATTGTGTACCTCACCATAAGTTTGGCAAGAGGGTACAGTAGTGATCTAGGAGTGGACCACTGGACATCGGTCAAAAATATCCTTAGTGGAATAAAGAAATATTTCTCGGTCATGGAGGTGACAAAGAGTTCGTCATAAAGAGTTACGTCGATGCAAGCTTTGACACCAATCTGGATGACTCTAAGTCTCAATCTAGATACATATTGAAAGTGGGAGCAATTAGCTAGAGTAGCTCCGTGCAAAGCATTGTAGACATAGAAAATTTGCAAAATACATACGGCTCTGAATGTGGCAGACTCGTTGACTAAATTTCTCTCACAAGCAAAACATGATCACTCTTTGGGTGTTAACCACATAGCAATGTGAACTAGATTATTGACTCTAGTAAACCCTTTGGGTATTAGTCACATAGAGATGTGAACTAATCACATAAAGATGTGAACTATTGGTGTTAAATCACACGACGATGTGAACTAGATTATTGACTCTAGTGCAAGTGGGAGACTGAAGGAAATATGCCGTAGCGGCAATAATAAAGTTGTTATTTATATTTCCTTATATCATGATAAATGTTTATTATTCCTCCTAGAATTGTATTAACAGGAAGCTTAGTACATGTGTGAATATATAGACAAAGTGTCACTAGTATGCCTCTACTTGACTAGCTCGTTGAATCAAAGATGGTTAAGTTTCCTAGCCATAGACATGAGTTGTCATTTGATTAATGGGATCACATCATTAGAGAATGATGTGATTGACTTGGCCCATTCCATTAGCTTAGCATTCGATCGTTTAGTATATTGTTATTGCTTTCTTCATGACTTATACATGCTCCTATGACTATGAGATTATGCAACTCCCGAATACTGGAGGAACACTTTGTGTGCTACCAAACGTCACAACGTAACTGGGTGATTATAAAGGTGCTCTACAGGTGTCTCCAATGGTACTTGTTGAGTTGGCATAGATCAAGATTAGGATTTGGCACTCCAATTGTCGGAGAGGTATCTCTGGGCCCTCTCGGTAATGCACATCACTTTAAGCCTTGCAAGCAATGCAACTAATGAGTTAGTTGCGGGATGATGTATTACGGAACAAGTAAAGAGACTTGTCGGTAACGAGATTGAACTAGGTATTGAGATACCGACGATCGAATCTCGGGCAAGTAACATACCGATGACAAAGGCAACAATGTATGTTGTTATGCGGTTTGACTGATAAAGATCTTCGTAGAATATGTAGGAGCCAATATGAGCATCCAGGTTCCTCTATTGGTTATTGACCAGAGACGAGTCTCGGACATGTCTACATAGTTCTCGAACCCGTAGGGTCCGCACGCTTAACATTCGGTGACGATCGGTAATATGAGTTTATGTGTTTTGATGTACCGAAGATATTTCGGAGTCCCGAATGAGATCGGGGACATGACGAGGAGTCTCGAAATGGTCGAGACATAAAGATCGATATATTGGACGACTATATTCGGACATCAGAAATGTTCCGATTGATTCGGGTATTTTTCAGAGTACCGGAAAGTTACGGGAATTTGCCGGGGAGTATATGGGCCTTATTGGGCTTTAGGGGAAAGAGAGAGGGGAGGCTGTGCGCCCCCCAAGGCTTAGTCTGAATTGGACTAGGGGGAGGGGCAGCGCCCCCTCCTTCCTTCTCTTCTCTTTTCCCTTTCCTTCTCTCCTACTCCTACTACATGGAAGGGGGGGGGATCCTACTCCCAGTGGGAGTAGGACTCTGTCGGATGTGGGGTTCCGGCAAACCCTTAAGGTTCGAACACTGGGGTGCGCGCGAAGTCTTTCCCTCCTACCGATCTACGCTCTAGCTCGCTAAGATCTTGCGGACGAACTCGACGAACTCGCAACACAGAAAGACATGGGGTTTATACTGGTTCGGGCCACCGTTGTGGTGTAATACCCTACTCCAGTGTGGTGGTGGTGGATTGCCTCTTAGGCTGATGATGAACAATACAAGGGAAGAACAGCCTCCTGAGGTTGAGGTGTTCTTGTGCTTTTGGACTTGTGTGTATCTCTGGGTCTGATGAGTCAACCCCCCTACTATGGTGGCGCTCTATTTATAGAGGCCCTGGTCCTCTCCCCAAATATCGAGCGGGAAGGGAGCCAACAACGGCGGGTAAATTTGAAGGGGGTAGCTAGTACGAGCCATCCTGACAAAAGTAGTCTTCGCCTGCACAAAGCTCTGGTGGTGACGCCGTCTTGGGCTCCACGATGACCTCTGTCTTGCAGTCCATGGTCTTGGTCTTGTTGCACCGAAATGGCAACATTTGTCTGATGCCTCGGTACTCCACGGCTGTGCTTGCCCCCTTTGCACCAAAGAGGAAACAAGGACGCTGCGTGCGCTGGCGCCCGCCGGGCGCCCGCCTGGTGTCGATCGTCATGGCTCACGTCACGAGAGCCTCGTGAGGTTCGCCTCGCCTTGATATCTCCGCCCCTCGCGAGCCTGCCTGACTAGGCCGCTCGGGAGGAGGTCTTGCGTCGTCCGCCTCGCGAGGCTTGGACCCTCGCGAGGGTCTTGGATGCTTTGTTGATGAAGATGGGTCGTACGGCCTGTTGGCTCCGCCACGCCATGGGCCGCAGGCAGGCAAGTCTGGGGACCCCCGTTCCCAGAACGCCGACAGTAGACCCCAGGCCCAAGGTGCGCACGGACTTGGCTTCGCGACGAAGCCAAGGGTCAAGTTCGAAGCACCATGGGCCCCAAAAGCCTGCGGCCTCGGTTGACGCATGGTAGTTGATTGGACATAGGCGTCTCTGCTTCCCCATGCTGCCTCGGCAACTGCACGACTTGACAAAAGGCTGGCGCGGGCGGCACTTGCCTTCATTGCTTCTTCCTTGCCTCGCTCCAGATCCCCTTTCTCGCTCTTCGCCGCCGCTACCTACAGATCTGCTCCGGCCTTGCTCTGCATCTGCCGCCCATGGCACCGCGCAAGGTCAAGACTTCCTCGGCTCCGGCTTGGTACAAGCCCGCTTTTGAGGCGCCCACTATCACGGAGAAGAGCCTTGCCTCCGTGCACCTGCTGACGGCGGGAGAGAACAACTAGTGGGGGAAGACGGAGCTCCGGCTTGCCTCCAACGAGCCGGAGCCTGAGGGGAGCACCTTCTTTCCCTTCTTTTTGAGCAGTGTTGCTGTTGGGTTGGTTCCTTCCTTCTCTGACTTCTTTTATGAAGTCCTCGACCACTATGGGCTGCAAGTGTTGCATCTCCATCCCAACTCTGTCCTCCTCCTGTCCATCTTTGCCTACTACTATGAGGCGTACCTGGGCGTGATGCCGTTCGTGGCACTCCTGCGCCATTTCTTCTTCCTCCGTGTCAGCGAGGGTCATATCTCTGGATGCGCCAACTTCGTTGCGTCCGGCAAGGCCAACTCGATCTCGAGCACCGGGAAGAGGGCCGACAACATTCGATACAAATGGGTCATGGTGGACGCCAAGCTCGCCATCCGCGCCTGGTGTTGCCGACGGAGGCGCCCCGACAAGGCAAGGAGTGGCCCAGGGCGGAGCTTGTCGATGAGCGGGCATCGTCAGTGTTGGGGCAGATGATGACCGACCTGAAGCCGAGCAATGCGAGGGCGGCCAAAATAACGGGAGCGATGCTCCTGAGGGAGTTCTTGACGCTGCGGGTTTCCCCACTCCAGGCACGTGCGTGCCCCTTCTGGGAGCTTGAAGGAGGGGAAAACAAGGCCCGCCTGAGGCCGGGGGACCTGCCTAACGACGAACTGGACGCCGTCCCGCGTCTCATAGTTGGAGACAACCAGGTGTACCCGCCTAGCGCCTTCATTCCCCTGTTTCAACGCAGGGACCAGGAGGAATTCGTCGCCTCCAGGCCGACTTTTGATGCGCGCGGGCTGGTGCCGCCAGTGTTTTCGGGAGCTCCTACGACGCAGAAACCGGTGGAGGTGTCTTCTGGCGAGTCCCGCGGAGAGGGGGAAAAGGAGGTGGACTCGGAGGAGACCCCGGAAGAGGTGGGGGAGACCTCCCCTCCGAGCAAGGCCGAGATTCTCCGCGCCCTTCCCGATGATGCCAAGGCCGACGCCTACCAAGGAGGGAAGGAGCAACCCCTCGTCCTGATGAAGGGTAGGTCGTCGCTGGTGGACCGTGGTGCCACTTCCACCCCAACACCTCCTGGGGCTGGATCCGGTTCTGCCTCCACACCGCACGGCGCCGCCGGAGCCCGAACGCCTGCCCCTCAGGCCCCGATGCTGTCAGGCCTCAAGCTTCATAAGCGAAAGGTGGAGTACTTCGCGGTGGACTGGTAGGTATCTTGAACTTCGCTTTGTCCCTGCTGGTACTTGTTATTTCATGACGCCCGCCTTTGGTTGATCAGGCCGACATCTTCGGTGAAGAAGAGGAAGGAGGGTACGGCGGCTGTGCCTCCCTCCGCAGAGCAAGGAGGCAACATTGCCCGTGTCTCCCCAGCCCGGTCATCCTCACGGGGCCAAGAGGAGCATCGCCATGTGGAGTCAGCCCCCATGGCCCCGCTGGCTCCGGAGGTGCCGGTACTTGGCGTGACTGATGAGGTCCCAGCTGCTCCGGAACCCGCGGTCTCCCAAGCCCTGGTGATGATGTCACTTCCTCCTACTGCCACATCTCCACTTCCCGGTCCTTCTGCTCCTGCTGCCATCTTGGAGCGTGCCCTTTCAGAGATGACCCAACTACAGGAGGATCTCCTGAGCGCTGACCCGCGCCTGGTGGCCGGGCGTCTGGTGTTGGCCTCCGGCTGGCTTCATTCTGACCTGGAGGTACGCGCGGCGCTGGGCCAGGCTGTTGCGGCTTTCGAGAGGGAGAAGCAAGGAGCCGTCGGCGCTGCAGCCAATCGTGAGGCGGCGCTGAAAGACGCCAAGGCCGCCCGTGACCGCTGCCAAGTGCCGGAGGGCGAGTTGCAGAGCCTGCGCGACAAGCATGCCGAAGAGGTACGCCGTCGCCAAGCAGAGGAGAAGGAGATGAAGGCCCGGGAGGAACCCGTCAATAACTGTGATGCTGAGCTGGCGGAGTTGGGGAAGAAGCAGGCTGCCGAGCGCAACCGGTTGGAAGAGTTGGAGCAGAAGATGGGGGCGAGGGAGGCCGATCTTGACGCCAAGGCGCGAGTCCTGGTCGAAGACCGTGTGGCCTTCGCCGATCTCGAGAAGAGATCTCGCAAGGCGCTAAGGACGCTCTACGAGCATGGCCTGGAGAAGCCGCTGGACACTGACGAGGACGGCCCCGCCCAGCTGCTTCCTCTTGTGGTGAAGGCGCTTGAGGAGGTTGTTGAGGGCCTCGGTCCCATGGCGGAGGCAGAAGCTCACGTTCTGTCTTCAGCCGCACTGACTCGCGTCCTCAACCATCTGCACCTCCGTGACCCCAACGCCCGCCTTGACGAGCTGCTGGAGCCTATGGCTGAAGATCTCTGTGAAGCCGCTGCCATAGCTGTTCAAGGTCAAGTGGAGGCTTTGCTGGGGAAGTTCTGCGGCTTTGTCTACGATCCTCTGTCTGGCGATGCCGCGGATCCTGCGGCTGGTGTTGAAGGTGAGAACATCGTCGCCCACGGGGGAGCACCGTCCGCAAGCGACGGCATCATCCAGGGGTGACCTGCGGCTATTCTTCTCGTTTCATTCCCGCGACATACATCAGGCCTCGTGGAGGCGTTTAGACTTTTCATTTGGTATTGTGAGAACAATATGCTTGTAATATTTGCTTCGAGATTTTGCGTTTTCCTTCATATTTGCTTTGTTCTGCGTCGGCAGAGCCCGACCCTGCGCATACCTCAACCGCCATTGGGCCGACCGGAGACCAGGACGGTCCAAGGAGTGAGGGGCTACGTGACCAGTTAGGCTCCTGAGTCACGATGCTCAGGAGTCCCCCTTGACGTGCGAACAACATATATGGAGAGTTCGTGAGGATAGATTAATGTTCTACGTCGGCAGAGCCCGGCCCCGCGCATACCTCAACCGCCATTGGGCCGACCGGAGACCAGGACAAACCAAGGAGTGAGGGGCTACGTGACCAGTTAGGCTCCTGAGTCGCGATGCTCAGGAGTCCCCCTTGACGTTCAAACAATTTCCATACCTGCCCTCGCCGAGGCGTCGGGAGGGGCGCGCGACGCCCAGGTCCGGGGGACCTGGTTGGGTGGCGTGCGCTTGGGCGTGACCCGAGCGCAGCCCCCGTGCTCAGCCCCCTCACGCGACTCTCCCGAGGGGAGGCATTGTGGTGAGGCTGGGCGCTGAGCTCTGGGCTCCCTGAGGTTGGTACGACCGTGGGGTCACCCTCAGTTATTTATCACCAGCGCGGAGCATAGTGCTTCCGCTTGTGCATGGGCATAGCCGCTCCTCGGCACTGTCGACAGCCAGCGCGGAGCATGGAGCTTCCACTTGGGCGTGGGATGGGGGGGCCCCTCCGGGAGGAGCCCCCGGGGCGTGTACAGCCCCGCCCTGACACGTGGCTTGTACGGCAGGGCTGCGAGGTGTATCTGGGCACTCGTGAGCCAGCGCGGGACTCACGAGGCCCTACCTCAAGGCGGGTTGCGCCTGGTCTTGAGTCTTGGTGATTGTATGTCCCTGCAAGGCAGTTAGATGCAAGCACTCTACGTCCTCAGGTCCCGGCCCTCGAGCAAGCTTAGCCGCCACTGGTATGCCAGGTCACGATGCCGTGGTCAAGGCCAGGGGGTGAGGGCTGGAGAGCCAGTAAGAGCTCCTGAGTCGCGATGCTCAGGAGCCCCCCTTTTAACATGAAAGCGAATTGCATAGGGTGAACAGACCCGTGGTGGGCGGTGATCGAGCAGGCGATAGCAGTTGGCAGGTTAAGCATGAAGAGCAGATTGACTTAGGTAAATGCAGGAAGATACATGCCACCGGGTCCGGCCCGAGCGGCGTGGGGATGATGCAGCCCGAGGAGCGCCCCCAACAAGGTAACCTAAAGACATAAGCAAAAGGGATACATGCCACAGGGATGGACCCATGTGGCCTGGGAATAATGCAGCCCGAGGGGTGCTCCCAGCTTAAATGAACTTGGAAGATGTCACCTGGTTCTGTAGACGAAGTAGAGTTGGTGCAGCTGAAGCCACGCATTGAAGGAATGGCTCCTCATGAGCCACAGGGACCCTGAGCCTCGGGAGGCTCTGGGGGCTCAGGAGGTTCCCTTAAGACCGTCCCCATCTCCCCCAGAACGGCGTGGAACCTGGCCTCCCGCCAGGACTTGCCGCACGTTGTGCTGATAGGCCGATGCCACGCTCGGCAAGCCAAAGGGCATGCCAATGTAGCTGTGTGGTGGACCCTCACAGCGGCCCGCACGTGATGGCCAGAAGCGTTCCTGAGATGAGGCCCTATTGAGCCCTGGGATGTCGATGCAGACGCGCAGCCCGACATCCTCGCCTGGATGGGGGGCTGCGCCTTGTGAGCGGCTGTGGCCGCGCATGGCTCTTGCTTCTTGCAGTTCCTGGGTGGTCTTGGTGATGAACTCCTCTCCCCTCTCGTTGCTATGCATCACCATGATCTTGCGTGTGCGTAGGAATTTTTTTGAAATTATTGCGTTCCCCAACAGCACCACACTACCCAACACGCTCGATCCCTCTGTCCGGGCACACTTTCCTGGGTCATGTCTAACCTCGAAAGATCAACACATCGCAGCCCTACCTAGGCTCAACAGAGAGGTCATCACATCAGCCTAAATCCTAAGCGCGTAGGTGTCTGGGCCCATCACCCATTTTACTCCTGCATGTTGCGTGGGCGGCCGGAAGCAGACCTAGCCTCCCTAATACAAGAGCAAGTGTCGGTGTCAATACCGGCGGATCTCGGGTAGGGGGTCCCGAACTATGCGTCTAGGATCGATGGTAACAGGAGACGGGGGACACGATATTTACCCATGTTCGGGCCCTCTCTATGGAGGTAATGCCCTCCGTCCTGCTTGATTGATCTTGATGAATATGAGTGTTACAAGAGTTGATCTACCACGAGATCGTAATGGCTAAACCCTAAAAGTCTAACCTATATGACTATGGTAATGAATATATCCTTTCCGGACTACACCCTCCGGTTTATATAGACACCGGGGGGGATCTAGGGTTACATAGAGTCGGTTACATAAGAAGGAATCTTCATAGTCGGTCGCCAAGCTTGCCTTCCACGCCAAGGAGAGTCCAATCCGGACACAGGCAGAGTCTTCGGCCTTCATGTCTTCACAGCCCATCAATCCGGCCCATGGATAACAGGCCGGACGCCTGAGGACCCCTTAGTCCAGGACTCCCTCGGTAGCCCCCGAACTAGTCTTCAATAGAGAGGTGTTCGACACACAAATTGTCTTCGGCATTGCAAGGCGGGTTCCTCCTTTAATGATCTCCAAGTGATGTATTCGGCCATCGGTTCAATGTCGCTCCCCTCGGCTTCTGCGCGTTAAACAACTTCGCCTTCCACGTGTCAAGCGAAGATGGAAGGTCAGGGTATTTTTGCAGATAACACCCCGTCCATGCAAGGAAGAGCGCCTATTAAAGAGATTGGATCCTAGTTCCATTCGGCACCATGTAGAGGAAATCTCCAGGAACTTCTTGAGAGAAACCATTCCAGCATGGCTAGTGCCCCTCAGCTCCTCCACCCGTTCCGACCCAGAGAAAGGAGAGTGGGAGAGGTGTTCAGTGTCCCACAGCCAATTGACGAAGTTGCAGATGCATGGATTTCTTCCCCTCGCAGATCTAGTCCCTGTTCGAGCAGGGCTAGATTCCTTCAACGGTGAGATTCAGGCAGAGGACTTTCCCAATCCATCCGGGGGAGAGCGAGTATGTTTCGTCCCTTATCTTCTAAGGGGCGTTGGATTTCCCATTCATCCGTTCCTCCGAGGGCTTCTGGAGTTCTATGGCCTCCAGCTGCACAACTTCACCCTGCCTCCATTCTGGACATCGCGGGTTACATCGCTTTATGCGAATTATTCCTGGATATCGAGGCTCATTTCGAGCTGTGGAGGAAGTTGTTCTGTCTTGTCCCGCGTAATCACGAGGGGTCAATATTGAAGTGGGCGGAGCCGAAGTATGGCGTATCGCCAATACTGGTTATCTGTCCGGCACACCAAGGAAGGCACCTGAAGAATGGCCCTCCGACTGGTTCTCACTACAAGAAATATGTCAACTTATGACCTTCTGTCAGTGACCCTCGAAGAATTGGTCATAAATTTATGACCATTTTAGACCAATTGGTCAAAAGCTGTTCAGGGGGCTCCAAACCCTAAACCATTGCGACCATTTTGGTCAGAAAGGTCGTAATTTCCTTACAAGAAATGGTCACAAAGCAAACAGTGCTAGTCCGCTGCCTTATTTCTAGTTGTTAATGACCAATATAGATGGTCATACCTTGTAGATTGTGGTGGGTTGTGATGACTAGGCGCCATCTCATCAGTTTTGCCTATGTGTCATGTCCATGTGGCAGTTTTTGCCCTAGGTTGTGAAGCAACCTATATTTCTATCATTCCCAAAATTCCCAAAAAAATCTCATAAATTCTTTGGGGCATATCTTCATCAAATATGTAAAAATCCTTCCTTGCCTAGTTCAAAACTAATTCAACAATATTCATTTTCCTATTCTGTTCACAACAACACTTTATGAAGGAAGTGCTATTTATATATTCTTGATTGCCCTCGGAATTTTTGGGCACTCTTTTCTATCCAAATCATTACCGCATGACAAAATTCAGCTCGATTTGCCTAGCAAATCTTCCTCGGCAAATTTCCAAAGTTTTTGTCCACCTAGAAGCATTGTGAAGGAAGTACCTTTTTTATATCTCTAAATGACATGAAATTTATACGGTTCCTTCATATGCCCAAATTATCACCCTCCTCCAAATTGCAGCTCAGTCAAATCATCTATGTGAGCCCAGGTTCTATTTATATTTTATGGCCAAATTGGCACGTTGCAAAGCAAGTGTTATATAGACCCCTCCTATTACCCTCAAACTTTTCGGGCACTCTTCCATACCCAAATCATTGCCACATGGTAATATTAAGCTCAATTTTCCTAGTAAATATTTCTCGGGAAATTTCCAAAGTTTCTACCTCGAGAGAAGCTTTGTGAAGTAAGTACTAGCTAGACTTACCCAAATGATCGGAAAATTTACCAGTGCATGACCATACCTAAGTAACTTACCTACACCAATTTTGAGCTCATTTCATTCATCCAATATCTATCACTAGTTTTCCCAAGTTTCTGTCCATAGAAGAGCATTGTGAAGGAAGTACTACTTTGGCATGTCCAAATGGTATCAATTTTCTACAATGCTTTCCTATGCCCAAATAACCATCCTCCACAAAATTTCAGCTCACTCCATTCATTATTTTGAGCCCAGCTTCAACATTCATATTTTTGTCAAGCGTGGTACTTTGCAAAGCAAGTACCACCTAGGATCCTCCTTTTGAGCTAAAAATTTGTGAAGACATTCTCCTTAGTAGATGATCATCCTCAGCCAAAACTCACTCCCATTGGCCATGTGCATTTCCCGTACCGCTAATCAAACACTTGGCTGCTAATTCATGTTTGAGCATCGATCGGTCTCCTTGTGAGAATCTTATGTTGTAATTTTCTTCCTAGCACCAACCTGGGGAGTGACCAACCCACTAGACATGCCTAGGCCACCCAGAACACATGGCAACATTACGGTCACGCGGTGACCACGCGACGGGCATGCGAGTTTACGCGCTCTAGAGTTGGGGCCCTCGGCCACCGCCCAAACCTCGATGTATCGCCACCAAACCATGTATTTATGATTAAATAGGTCCTTATGTAACTAGAAATGATTTTTGGAAAAAATAAATAGCAAACTATGAGGCAGCTGCAGTTCAAATTTGACCCGCTTCCAACTGAATCGGCGGAAATTTGTCTTTTTCACGAGAGGTGGATCAAAAAAAATTACACCCAACCATTTTTTCAATTGTGCATTAAATATGGCCTAGTATTTTATAAAAATGATTTGGTCCAATTTTGCAACAATTATTTGGTAGTTCCTTCACAAAAAAACCTCCTTTTGGGCACTCGAAAAATGAAAAATGGTTTTTTCGTCCAACGAAAATGAAAACTTCCTTAGACAACATTGTTTGCCATTCCAATATGCACTCTTGTGCACAATATGAGATCATTTGAACAAACTATGCCATGAATGTGGCCATAAGATTGATCATTTGGCTTGAAAGCCATTGATCTCCACACATGATAGCTCGTTTCTGAGAACACTTTTTTTATAATAATTGCTGTATTACAAGTTTGTTATTTTTCCTAGGAACTTGGCCACATATGATGACACAATGCAAAGGTTTCCCAATTTTTTGATTTTTTTTGAATTTTTTATGCCCGTTTCAAAATGCGGTCAAAATGGCGAGAATGACCGTTCCTAGCTAGTGGTTGAATCTTGGAATTTTGTTGGTGTTTCTCTGATTAAAAAGATACTTATGTACCTAGAAATGATTTTTGGAAAAAATAAATAGCAAACTATGAGGCAGCTGCAGTTAAAATTTGACCCGCTTCCAGCTGAATCGGCGAAAATTTGTCTTTTTCACGAGAGGTGGATCAAAACTTTTTACACCCAACAATTTTCTCAATTGTGCATTAAATATGTCCTAGTATGTTATAAAATTGGTTTGGTCCAATTTTGCAACAATTATTTGGGAGGTCCTTCACAAAAAAACCTCCTTTTGGGCACTCGAAAAATGGAAAATGGTTTTCGTCCAACGAAAATGAAAACTTCCTTAGGAAACATTGTTTGCCATTCCAATATGCACCCTTGTGCACAATATGAGATCATTTGAACAAACTATGCCATGAATGTGGCCATAAGATTGATCATTTGGCTTGAAAGCCATTGATCTCCACACGTGATAGCTCGTTTCTGAGAACACTTTTTTAAAATAATTGCCGTATTACAAGTTTGTTATTTTTCCTAGGAACTTGGCCACATATGATGGCACAATGCGAAGGTTTCCTAATTTTTTAATTTTTTTAATTTTTTATGCCCGTTTCAAAATGCGGTCAAAACGGCGGGAATGACCATTCCTAGCTAGTGGTTGAATCTTGGAATTTTTTTGGTGTTTCTCTGATTAAATAGATACTTATGTACCTGTTGGAAATATGCCCTAGAGGCAATAATAAATTGGTTATTATTATATTTCCTTGTTCATGATAATCGTTTATTATCCATGCTAGAATTGTATTGATAGGAAACTCAGATACATGTGTGGATACATAGACAACACCATGTCCCTAGTAAGCCTCTAGTTGACTAGCTCGTTGATCAATAGATGGTTACAGTTTCCTGACCATGGACATTGGATGTCATTGATAACGGGATCACATCATTAGGAGAATGATGTGATGGACAAAGACCCAATCCTAAGCCTAGCACAAGATCATGTAGTTCGTATGCTAAAGCTTTTCTAATGTCAAGTATCATTTCCTTAGACCATGGAGATTGTGCAACTCCCGGATACCGTAGGAGTGCTTTGGGTGGGCCAAATGTCACAACGTAACTGGGTGGCTATAAAGGTACACTACAGGTATCTCCGAAAGTGTCTGTTAGGTTGGCACGAATCGAGACTGGGATTTGTCACTCCGTGTAAACGGAGAGGTATCTCTGGGCCCACTCGGTAGGACATCATCATAATGTGCACAATGTGATCAAGGAGTTGATCACGGGATGATGTGTTACGGAATGAGTAAAGAGACTTGCCGGTAACGAGATTGAACAAGGTATCGGGATACTGACGATCGAATCTCGGGCAAGTATCGTACCGCTAGACAAAGGGAATTGTATACGGGATTGATTAAGTCCTTGACATCATGGTTCATCCGATGAGATCATCGTGGAACATGTGGGAACCAACATGGGTATCCAGATCCTGCTGTTGGTTATTGATCGGAGAGTCATCTCGGTCATGTCTGCATGTCTCCCGAACCCGTAGGGTCTACACACTTAAGGTTCGGTGACGCTAGGGTTATAGAGATATTAGTATGCGGTAACCCGAAAGTTGTTCGGAGTCCCGGATGAGATCCCGGACGTCACGAGGAGTTCCGGACTGGTCCGGAGGTAAAGAATTATATATAGGAAGTGCTATTTCGGCCATCGGGACAAGTTTCGGGGTCACCAGTATTGTACCGGGACCACCGGAAGGGTCCCGGAGGTCCACCGGGTGGGGCCACCTGCCCCGGGGGCCACATGGGTTGTAGGGGGTGCGCCTTGGCCTATATGGGCCAAGGGCACCAGCCCCAAGAGGCCCATGCGCCAAGAATCAAGGGAAAGGAAGAGTCCTAAAGGGGGAAGGCACCTCCGAGGTGCCTTGGGGAGGAGGGACTCCTCCCTGGCCGCACCCTTCCTTGGAGGAAGGGCCAAGGCTGCGCCTCCCCCCTCTCCCTTGGCCCTATATATAGTGGAGGGAAGGGAGGGCAACCATACCTAAGCCCTGGCGCCTCCCTCTCCCTCCCGTGACACATCTCCCTCCTCCCGCAGCGCTTAGCGAAGCCCTGTTGGAATCCCGCTACTTCCACCACCATGCCGTTGTGCTGCTGGATCTCCATTAACCTCTCCTCCCCCTTGCTGGATCAAGAAGGAGGAGACGTCGCTGCTCCGTACGTGTGTTGAACGCGGAGGTGCCGTCCGGTCGGCGCTAGGATCATCGGTGATTTGGATCACGACGAGTACGACTCCATCAACCCCGTTCTCTTGAACGCTTCCGCGCGCGATCTACAAGGGTATGTAGATCCACTCCTCCCTCGTTGCTAGATGACTCCATAGATTGATCTTGGTGACACGTAGGAAAATTTTGAATTTCTGCTACGTTCCCGAACAATGGCATCATGAGCTAGGTCTATTGCATAGATTCTATGCACGAGTAGAACACAAAGTAGTTGTGGGCGTTGATTTTGTTCAATATGCTTACCGTTACTAGTCCAATCTTGTTTCGACGGTATTGTGGGATGAAGCGGCCCGGACCGACCTTAGACGTACTCATACGTGAGACCGGTTCCACCGACAAACATGCACTAGTTGCATAAGGTGGCTGGCGGGTGTCTGTCTCTCCCACTTTAGTCGGATCGGATTCGATGAAAAGGGTCCTTATGAAGGGTAAATAGCAATTGGCATATCACGTTGTGGTTTTGCGTAGGTAAGAAACGTTCTTGCTAGAAACCCATAGCAGCCACGTAAAACATGCAAACAACAATTAGAGGACGTCTAACTTGTTTTTGCAGGGTATGCTATGTGATGTGATATGGCCAAAGGATGTGATGAATGATATATGTGATGTATGAGATTGATCATGTTCTTGTAATAGGAATCACGTAATTACTTTAATTTATTGCACGATAGCTGTAGTAGTAGAAGTAATAGTTGGCGAGACAACTTCATGAAGACACGATGATGGAGATCATGATGATAGAGATCATGGTGTCATGCCGGTGACGATGATGATCATGGAGCCCCGAAGATGGAGATCAAAAGGAGCAAAGTGATGATGGCCATATCATGTCACTATTTGATTGCATGTGATGTTTATCATGTTTTTACATCTTATTTGCTTAGAACGACGGTAGCTTAAATAAGATGATCCCTCGCAATAATTTCAAGAAAGTGTTCCCCCTAACTGTGCACCATTGCGAAGGTTCGTCGTTTCGAAGCACCACGTGATGATCGGGTGTGATAGATTCTAACGTTCACATACAACGGGTGTAAGATAGATTTACACACGCGAAACACTTAGGTTGACTTGACGAGCCTAGCATGTGTACAGACATGGCCTCGGAACACAGAAGACCGAAAGGTCGAGCATGAGTCGTATAGAAGATACGATCAACATGAAGATGTTCACCGAAGTTGACTAGTCCGTCTCACGTGATGATCGGACACGGCCTAGTTGACTCGGATCATGTAATCACTTAGATGACTAGAGGGATGTCTATCTGAGTGGGAGTTCATAAGATGAACTTAATTATCCTGAACATAGTCAAAAGGTCTTCGCAAATTATGTCGTAGCTCGCGCTTCAGTTCTACTGTTTAGTTATGTTCCTAGAGAAAATTTAGTTGAAAGTTGATAGTAGCAATTATGCGGACTAGGTCCGTAAACTGAGGATTGTCCTCATTGCTTCATAGAAGGCTTATGTCCTTAATGCACCGCTCAGTGTGCTGAACCTCGAACGTTGTCTGTGGATGTTGCGAACATCTGACATACACATTTTGATAACTACGTGATAGTTCAGTTAAACGGTTTAGAGTTGAGGCACCGAAGACGTTTTGAAACGTCGCGAAACATATGAGATGTTTCGAGGGCTGAAATTGGGATTTCAGGCTCGTGCCCACGTCAAGAGGTATAAGACCTCCGACGATTTTCTTAGCCTGCAAACTAAGGGAGAAAAGCTCAATTGTTGAGCTTGTGCTCAGATTGTCTGAGTACAACAATCGCTTGAATCGAGTGGGAGTTGATCTTCCAGATGAAATAGTGATGGTTCTCCGAAGTCATTACCACCAAGCTGCTAGAGCTTCGTAATGAACTATGATATATCAGGGACATATATGATGATCCTTGAGATATTCGCGATGTTTGAGACCGCGAAAGTAGAAATCAAGAAGGAGCATCAATTGTTGATGGTTAGTGAAACCACTAGTTTCAAGAAGGGCAAGGGCAAAAGGGGATGCTTCATGAAACAACAAATCAGTTGCTGCTCTAGTGAAGAAACCCAAGGTTGAACCCAAACCTGAGACTAAGTGCTTCTGTAATAAGGGGAACAGCTACTGGAGCAGAATTACCCTAGATACTTGGTAGATGAGAAGGCTGTCGATAGAAGTATATTGGATATACATTATGTTAATGTGTACTTTTACTAGTACTCCTAGTAGGCACCAGGGTATTAGATACCGGTTCGGTTGGCTAAGTGTTAGTAACTCGAAATAAAAGCTACGGAATAAACGGAGACTAGCTAAAGGTGAGCTGACGATATGTGATTGGAAGTGTTTCCAAGTGATATGATTCAAGCATCGCACGCTCCCTTATACCATCGAGATTGGTAAAACCTAAATAATTTATTTTGGTGTTTGCGTTGAGCATAGACAATGATTGGATTATGTCTATCGCAATACGGTTATTCATTTAAGGAAGAATAATGGTTACTCTGTTTATTGAATAATACCTTCAATGGTCTTACGCCTAAAATGAATAGTTTATTGAATCTCGATCGTAGTGATACACATGTTCATGCCAAAATATAGTAATGATAGTACCACCTACTTGTGGCACTGCCACGCAAGTCATATCGGTATAAAATGCATGAAGAAGCTCCATGTTGATGGATCTTTGGACTCACTTGATTTTGAATCACTTGAGACATGCGAACCATGCCTATTGGTGTATATGCATGAAGAAACTCCATGCAAATGGACCGTTTGGACTCACTTGATTTTGAATCACTTGAGACATGCAAATCATACCACATGGGCAAGATGACTGAAAGCCTCGTTTTCAGTAAAATGGAACTAGAAAGCAACTTGTTGGAAGTAATACATTTTGATGTGTGCAGTCCAATGAGTGCTGAGGCATGTAGTGGATATCGTTATGTTTTTACTTCACAGATGATTTGAGTAGATGTTGAGTATATTTACTTGATGAATCACGAGTCTGAATTATTGAAAGGTTCAAGTAATTTCAGGGTGAAGTTGAAAGATCGTCGTGACAAGAGGATAAAATATCTATGATATGATCATAGAGATGAATATCTGAATTACGAGTTTGGCACAGAATTAAGACATTGTGGAAATTGTTTCACAACTAATACAGCCTAGAACACCATAGTGTGATGGTGTGTCCGAACATCATAACTGCACCCTATTGGATATGATGCATACCATGATGTCTCTTATCGAATTACCACGATAGTTTATGGGTTAGGCATTAGAGACAACCACATTCACTTTAAATAGGGCACCACGTAATTCCGATGAGATGACACCGTATGAACTATGGTTTAGAGAAACCTAAGCTGTCATTTCTTAAAAGTTTGGGGCTGCGACGCTTATGTGAAAAAGTTTCAGGCTGATAAGCTCGAACCCAAAGCGGATAAATGCATCTTCATAGGACACCCAAAACAGTTGGGTATACCTCCTGTCTCAGATCCGAAAGCAATAAGGGATTGTTTCTAGAATCGGGTCCTTTCTCGAGGAAAAGTTTCTCTCGAAAGAATTGAGTGGGAGGATGGTGGAGACTTGATGAGGTTATTGAACCGTCACTACAACTGGTGTGAGCAGGGCACAGGAAGTTGTTCCTGTGGCACCTACACCAATTGAAGTAGAAGCTTATGATAGTGATCATGAAACTTCGGATCAAGTCACTACCGTACTTCGTAGGGTGACAAGGATGCGTACTACTTCAGAGTGGTACGTAATCCTGTCTTGGAAGTCATGTTGCTAGACAACAATGAACCTACGAGCTATGGAGAAGCGATGGTGGGCCTGGATTCCGATAAATGGCTCGAGGCCATAAAATCCGAGAGAGGATCCATGTATGAAAACAAAGTGTAGACTTTGAAGAACAGCTCGATGGTCGTGAGGCTGTTGAGTACAGATGGATTTTAAAAGGAAGACGGACAATGATGGTAAATGTCACCATTAAGAAAGCTCGACTTGTCGTTAAGATGTTTTCCGACAAGTTCAAGGAGTTGACTACGGTGAGACTTTCTCACTCGTAGCGATGCTAAGAGTCTGTTGGAATTATATTAGCGATTACTGCATTATTTATGAAATCTTGCAGATAGGATGTCAAAACATTGTTTCCTCGACGATTTTTCTTGAGGAAAGGTTGTATGTGATACAACCGGAAGGTTTTGTCAATCCTGAAAGATGCTAATAAGTATGCAAAGCTCCAGCAATCCTTCTGAGGACTGGAGTAAGCATCTCGGAGTTGGAATGTATGCTTTGATGAGATGATCAAAGATTTTGGGTGTATACAAAGTTTATGAGAAACTTGTATTTCCAAAGAAGTGAGTGGGAGCACTATAGAATTTCTGATGAATATATGTTGTTGACATATTGTTGATCAGAAATGACGTAGAATTTCTGGAAAGCATATAGGGTTATTTGGAAAGTGTTTTTCAATGGAAAGCCTGGATTAAGCTACTTGAACATTGAGCATCAAGATCTATAAGGATAGATCAAAACGCTTAATGGTACTTTCAAATGAGCACATACCTTGACATGATCTTGAAGGTGTTCAAGATGGATCAGTCAAAGAAGGAGTTCTTGCCTGAGTTGTAAGGTATGAAGTTAAGACTTAAAGCTCGACCACGGCAGAAGAAAGAGGAAGGATGAAGGTCGTCCCCTATGCTTTTGTCATAGGCTCTACAGTATGCTATGCTGTGTACCGCACCTGAAGTGTGCCTTTCATGAGTCAGTCAAGGGGTACAAGAGTGATCCAAGAATGGATCACAGGACAGCGGTCAAAGTTATCCTTAGTAACTAGTGGACTAAGGAATTTTCTCGATTATGGAGGTGGTAAAAGAGTTCGTCGTAAAGGGTTACGTCGATGCAAGCTTAACACCTATCCGGATAGCTCTGAGTAGAGATACCGGATACGTATAATGGAGCAACAATTTAGAATAGCTCCAAGTAGAACAGTTATTTGAAATGGCTCCAAATGTAGCGTAGTAGTTGCATCTACAAGATGACATAGAAATTTGCGAAGTACATACGGATCTGAATGTTGCAGACCCGTTGACTAAACCTCTCTCACAAGCATAACATGATCAAACCCAGAACTCTTTGGGTGTTAGTGTTAATCACATATCGATGTGAACTGGATTATTGACTCTAGTGCAAGTGGGAGACTGTTGGAAATATGCCCTAGAGGCAATAATAAATTGGTTATATTATATTTCCTTGTTCATGATAATCATTTATTATCCATGCTAGAATTGTATTGATAGGAAACTCAGATACATGTGTGGATACATAGACAACACCATGTCCCTAGTAAGCCTCTAGTTGACTAGCTCGTTGATCAATAGATGGTTATGGTTTCCTGACCCTGGACATTGGATGTTGTTGATAACGGAATCACATCATTAGGAGAATGATGTGATGGACAAGACCCAATCCTAAGCCTAGCACAAGATCGTGTAGTTCGTATGCTAAAGCTTTTCTAATGTCAAGAGTCATTTCCTAAGACCATGAGATTGTGCAGCTCGCGGATACCGTAGGAGAATGCTTTGGGTGTACCAAACGTCACAACGTAACTGGGTGGCTATAAAGGTGCACTACGGGTATCTCCGAAAGTGTCTGTTGGGTTGGCACGAATCGAGACTGGGATTTGTCACTCCGTGTAAACGGAGAGGTATCTCTGGGCCCACTCGGTAGGACATCATCATAATGTGCACAATTTGATCAAGGAGTTGGTCACGGGATGATGTGTTACGGAACGAGTAAAGAGACTTGCCGGTAACGAGATTGAATAAGGTATCGGGATACCGACGATCGAATCTCGGGCAAGTATCATACCGCTAGACAAAGGGAATTGTATACGGGATTGATTAAGTCCTTGACATCGTGGTTCATCCGATGAGATCATCATGGAACATGTGGGAGCCAACATGGGTATCCAGATCCCGCTGTTGGTTATTGACCGGAGAATGTCTCGGTCATGTCTGCATGTCTCCCGAACCCGTAGGGTCTACACACTTAAGGTTCGATGACGCTAGGGTTATAAAGGAAGTTTGTATGTGGTTACCGAATGTTGTTCGGAGTCCCGGATGAGATCCCGGACGTCACGAGGAGTTCCGGAATGGTCCGGAGGTAAAGATTTATATATGGGAAGTCCTGTTTTGGTCACCGGAAAAGTTTCGGGTTTTATCGGTAACGTACCGGGACCACCGGGAGGGTCCCGGGGGTCCACCAAGTGGGGCCACCAACCCCGGAGGGCCACATGGGCTGTAGGGGGTGCTCCTTGGCCTACATGGGCCAAGGGCACCAGCCCCAAGAGGCCCATGCGCCAAGAATAAGGAAAGGAAGAGTCCTAAAGGGGGAAGGCACCTCCGAGGTGCCTTGGGGAGGAGGGACTCCTCCCTGGCCGCACCCTTCCTTGGAGGAAGGGCCAAGGCTGCGCCTCCCCCCTCTCCCTTGGCCCTATATATAGTGGGGGGAAGGGAGGGCAACCATACCTAAGCCCTGGCGCCTCCCTCTCCCTCCCGTGACACATCTCCCTCCTCCCGCAGCGCTTAGCGAAGCCCTATTGGAATCCCGCTACTTCCACCACCACGCCGTTGTGCTGCTGGATCTCCATTAACCTCTCCTCCCCCCTTGCTGGATCAAGAAGGAGGAGACGTCGCTGCTCCGTACGTGTGTTGAACGCGGAGGTGCCGTCCGTTCGGCGCTAGGATCATCGGTGATTTGGATCACGACGAGTACGACTCCATCAACCCCGTTCTCTTGAACGCTTCCGCGCGCGATCTACAAGGGTATGTAGATCCACTCCTCCCTCGTTGCTAGATGAATCCATAGATTGATCTTGGTGACACGTAGGAAAATTTTGAATTTCTGCTACGTTCCCCAATAGTACCTAGAAATGATTTTTGGAAAAAATAAATAGCAAACTATGAGGCAGCTGCAGTTCAAATTTGACCCGCTTCCAACTGAATCGGCGGAAATTTGTCTTTTTCACGAGAGGTGGATCAAAACTTTTTGCACCCAACCATTTGGTAAATTTTGCATTAAATATGGCCTAGTATTGTATAAAAATGATTTGGTCCAATTTTGCAACAATTATTTGGGAGGTCCTTCACAAAAAAACCTCCTTTTGGGCACTCGAAAAATGAAAAATGGTTTTTTCGTACAAAGAAAATGAAAACTTCCTTAGGCAACATTGTTTGCCATTCCAATATGCACCCTTGTGCACAATATGAGATCATTTGAACAAACTATGCCATGAATGTGGCCATGAGATTGATCATTTGGCTTGAAAGCCATTGATCTCCGTACATGATAGCTCGTTTCTGAGAACACTTTTTTAAAATAATTGCCGTATTACAAGTTTGTTATTTTTCCTGGGAACTTGGCCACATATAATGACACAATGCGAAGGTTTCCCAATTTTTTGATTTTTTTTAAAAAAATTATGCCCGTTTCAAAATGCGGTCAAAACGGCGGGAATGACCGTTCCTAGCTAATGGTTGAATCTTGGAATTTTTTTGGTGTTTCTCTGATTAAATAGATACTTATGTACCTAGAAATGATTTTTGGAAAAATAAAGAGCAAACTACAAGGCAGCTGCAGTTCAAATTTGACCCGCTTCCAGCTGAATCGGCGGAAATTTGTCATTTTCACGAGAGGTGGATCAAAACTTTTTGCACCCAACCATTTGGTCAATTTTGCATTGAATATGGCCTAGTATTGTATAAAAATGATTTGGTCCAATTTTGCAACAATTATTTGGGAGGTCCTTCACAAAAAAACCTCCTTTTGGGCACTCGAAAAATGAAAAATGGTTTTTTCGTACAAAGAAAATGAAAACTTCCTTAGGCAACATTGTTTGCCATTCCAATATGCACCCTTGTGCATAATATGAGATCATTTGAACAAACTATGCCATGAATGTGGCCATAAGATTGATCATTTGGCTTGAAAGCCATTGATCTCCATACATGATAGCTCATTTCTGAGAACACTTTTTTTAAATAATTGCCGTATTACAAGTTTGTTATTTTTCCTGGGAACTTGGCCACATATAATGACACAATGCGAAGGTTTCCCAATTTTTTGATTTTTTAAAAAAATTTATGCCTGTTTCAAAATGCGGTCAAAACGGCGGGAATGACTGTTCCTAGCTAGTGGTTGAATCTTGGAATTTTTTTGGTGTTTCTCTGATTAAATAGATACTTATGTACCTAGAAATGATTTTTGGAAAAAATAAAGAGCAAACTACAAGGTAGCTACAGTTCAAATTTGACCCACTTCCGGCTGAATCGGCGGAAATTTGTCTTTTTCACGAGAGGTGGATCAAATCTTTTTACACCCAACCATTTGGTCAATTGTGAATTAAATATGTACTAGTATTTTATAAAATTGATTTGGTACAATTTTGCAACAAATATATGGTAGGTCCTTCACAAAAAATCTCATTTGGGGCACTCAAAAAATGGAAATTGTTTTTTCACGAGAGGTGGATCAAAAGCTTTTGTCATGCAACTATTTGGTCAATTTTATATAAAATGTGGTCTACTATTTTAGAAAAAAAAATGGAGTGGTGCTATTTTGGAACAAACATTTGGTAGGTTCTTCACAAAAAAAACCATTTATGCACTCGGAAAATAGAAAAAGATTTTTTTGTGCAATAAAAATTAAAGCTCTATTTGGCAACATTGTTTGCCATTTCAAGATGCACACTAATGCAAATACGAGATCATTTTGACAAACTATGCCATTGTTATGTATTAAGAAAATCAGAGATTTGAGTCCAATTTTTTGAGATTCAAAAGCGAGACAACCGGCCAATGAGACGCGAGGAACCACCTTCACGCGGATCATCAAATTGGACGCAATATGAGCCGTCTATCGTGCATCCATCCAACGGTGGAGCCTCTCCCGAGTAACAAAAACCCTAACCCACCCACCCACCCTCCTTGATCCCCGCCGCTGCCACCCACCCACCCACTCCCGACCCACCCTCTCGGCCTCTCCCCCTACCCTCGATCCCCTAGATCCGATCAAGGCATGCCCCGCCGCCACCCCCACCCACCCACCGCCGATCCACCCTCGCGCTCGGTAGCGCCGCCCTCCTCCTTCTCTCTACAGTCCATTGCCGGCACCGCAGCCTCGTCTCCATGGCTGCTCTGCAGTGCCTCCAACGACTGCGCCCGGAGCACGACGGCGGCTCCGTTCCAAGCACTTGACGCCACGCTCCGCCGCGGCTCCTTCACCGTCCGGCGCTCCTCCGGGCTCTGCATCTCGCCGACTTCCCCCTTCATCACGGCCTCTCGTCCACGCTAGAGACAGCCACATCCTCGATGGTTGCTGCTGGACTCTACCCCTCCAAGTTGCCCGGACGCCTCCCCAACTCTCCCTCGTCCCCGACAAGGCCGCGATGGCGGACCAGCACGGGTAGGTGTCCCTCGTCCCCGCTTGTTTTTCCCCTCCGATCTGATTGATCCGCACGGGTAGGATGTAGCTGACCCCCTCTCTCACCTCGCCTTGTGGATGCAGATCCGTCGAGGGATACACCATCATCGGCCGCCGGTCCTTCGTGCCTTCCTGTTACTGAGTTTCCTCCATGCGCTGTGCAAATGGCGGTGCCTTTGCTGAAGAAGGCGATAGTGAAGAAGGGGGTGAAGCACTTCAAGAGGGTGCACAGCGACCGCTACATCGGCCTCAAGGTGAGACCCCTAGCTTGCTCGCTCTCGCTCTCGCCGTCACTCGCCGGGCTTCTGTTCTAGAAACGCGCCATTTTCTAGATGGATTACCCTTGATTTGTTCATGTGGGGTTCTGGCAGCTGTCCCGACCTCCTCTGCTAGCTCTCGATGCGTGGATCTGGTTTACATGCCGCGTTAGTTTAGCAGTGCGTCTATGTAATCATCGCTACAAAGTTGGGCCTGGGTGCTGGTGTTTAGTGAGCACAGTAGGGGTTGGTTTAGTTTTTGGATGAACCTGTATATATTTTGTGTACACACCACTGATTTGTATGGTGCACTGTGAGGCTGGAAATTTCCTTTTAAGATGTGGTGTGTTTGTTCTTGAGAGCTAGTTGTGGAAAATCCCCCTTGCTGTATGGAATCCACTGGAAAAAAATTCGAAATGGTTCGATATCCCACCACACACTAGTTGGGCCTAGTGATATTGATGAACTATAGTGTTTCATTGTTGATTCGTATGGTGCACTGTGATGCTTGAAATTTTGTTTTTAAAGCTGTGGTGTGTTTGTTCATGAGAGTTCACTGTGTATGTTGCGTGCAGCCTTGTGAATCAAGTTATGCATGCCTGCTGCATTTAGCATGACATAAAATAAAATTCCATGAAAGCTTATTACTACATCAGTTGCTTGATCCCAGTGTTTCCGTCTTGCAATTTATCCTGGTGTGCACTACACTCATGCGATATTTCTGGATAACAAAGTCAGATACCCTGGAATATTTGTATGATCGGATCTTGTTGGTTTCATCCATCTAATGATAATCTATGTATTTGGACAACCCATTTAGCTATAATTAGTTGCTGCACCACATGTCATCTTGCAGTTGGTGCTAATTCTAGTTACTTTGTTACAAAGGTTTATTCTTTTAGTCCTTCTTTATGTTTGTTTGCTTAACTAGTACTCGCCAAACTCACCATAAAAGATTCAGTATGTCGATCATCTTACCACCACATATGCTTTTCTGTTTGTTATGAAAGTTTCGTCATTCTGATAATACACTGGATGCTTGGAGAATGGATGTGCGCTGTTTTTTTCCTTTCTGTAGTTGCTGAAGTTGCAATGTATAGTGTTAACTAATTCTCCTGTTCTGCTACCTGATGAGTGCTTTCTTTGTAATATTTCAGCTTCGTATGCATATTTGTTTTGTATTTTTTATAAATGATGATAGTTTGTGCAAGATGTTCACATGTTATTTTATTTTTTGAATAAATTCTCTTATGCCCTTGACTTAGATTGACCCAAAACAGCAGCATCATTGATGCATACTGACCTTCACCTTGTTCTTTCTCTCGCAGACTCGAAGGAGACTATACGCAAGGCACCTCCACTTCGGTTGTGAGAGTGTCCAGGGGTCGTGGGTGCGGCTAATGCCTATGTCTGTGGCCGCACTTGACACTGCCCTCTCTTTAAGGGCACATATCATTTTTTATAACTCTGCTATCTTTTCCCAAGTCTTTATTATCTTGCCTAGCCTTGTACTGATATGTATTGTTTGATGCTAATTACCCAAGTTAATGCATGATGTTAAGGATAACCTGAGAACACTTGCCTAAGTTTATAAGATATGCATGTGACAGTTCAAACCTGCTTTGCTGCTCTTTCAATGCTTTTGCTGTTGTACTGTGCTTCTCTAGTTGTCTGAATGCTTCTGCTGCCAGCCTGCTAGACTGCTACTAGCTTGAATAGGTGTGCACTTGTGCTGGTGGTGGTGCTGCTTGTGTTGTTGCTGCTAATTAAATGCTTATACTCGCGCTGCTGTTGATTAAATTCTTATGTTGTTGTTGCATGCTTATGCTACTGATTCAATGCTTTAGAAATTGATTGAATTGAACCTGTTGTAATCCTTCATGTTATACTCGTATTTAATTTTTGGGTTTCTATTTGATTTTTTAGTCTGTTATATACGGTTCATCTTCAATTTCTTCTGTAACCTGCTTGGAGCTTAGAATACAGAGCCCAACTAGTCTCATATACAACTAAGACCAATGATTCATGCTCAATTTTGTATATGTATGTATGACCAGTAAAGTTGGAAGGCCTAAATCTTAACGTTAATATGCTCAATTTTGTACCATATTCATGCTCATGCATCACCAGTTACTGCTTTTTTTGCTTGATCTATTTTGGCTCATAACCTAAGTATACCAAAACTGATTAAACGATTTCTCCAACTTGCCAAAATTGTCATAATTGTCTCCTGCCTTGTGATGTTAGTCTCTGTGCACTTACTAGTATTGTTAGTTGAATGGATGGTCGTGGTAGTAGAATAGGAATTTTTTTAGGTTAGTGTTATAGTGATGTTCATTTCATTACCTAAACTTTGTACCAATGTACCATGCAGGTATGTATAGATTACTATTGTAGAACAACATCAGGTTAATCTATTGCATTCAAGTTGTTGGAAGTTTTGTTATGCCATGCTTAGTGTTTACTAAATTGGGGCATTTGGGCATGTATGTATAAATTTTAGCCTCTTCAAAGAATATTATTTACTTCCTGTGTATTTCACTAATAGCTTATCTGGATCAGGATCTAATGTCGTCGAGGCTGTTGCTGCTGTGATAGAAGATCAGAAGAAGCTTGGAGATGCGCGCCATAGTTTTAGTTGATGTTGCCACCAAGTTTTGGTGCTTGTGTATCTGTTTTTGATTGTATGTGCACTTGTTGGACGTGCAAACGTGTATGTGCTCTTGTGAGTATTTGACTGGATGATTTCTGGATTTAATCAGTTAATTGAGAGATTTATTATTTTGTTGTTCAAATGTGTAAATTGAAATCTGTGAATGAAAAAGACCAAATGTTCTACTTGACAAAATAATATTTGGGCTCTAAAAAGGCTATGGCCCAAACTATAGTGGATCAGAACATTGTGTATTTTAGAAAAACCAGAAAAATAGGCTTAATGAAATGGTTTGCAAAAAGGCCATGGCCCAGGAAATAAAAATGCTAAATTGTTGGGCTAGGCCCATGTAGCTAGCGAAAATTAACAGAAAAAATAAATATTAAAAAGGCCGAATTGTTGGGCTAGGCCCATGTAGAAAACCGAATTGGACCGGGATGAATCTTGTGCCACGTCAGATTGCCACACTGGATGCCTACGTGGCCTGGGGAGGTTGCTAGTGACCAAAACGCCACAGTAGGCATATTTTGGTCGTAAACGTCTTCGACCATTCCAGAAGAAAGGTCGCTATAGTCAGTTTATGACCGCCAGCTTTTGACCTTCTGTTTTTGGTCACAAAAAGGTCGCAAATGAAAAACCATGACCTTTCAGTGACCAATAGTGGTGGTCACAAGTTGACATATTTCTTGTAGTGTCTATATGGAGGACGTCGCGCTTCCTGACCCAGTTCGAAAGGGTCTTCCTGAATTTGCGAGCGTTCTGCTAAAGAAACGCCACAGTTGGCGTCCCCTGAGTCTTGAAGAGGATGACAACGCAGAAGTTTGCCAGCTCATGAGCAAGATAAAGATGCTCGCTCAGTTCAGACTCACAATAATCGAGGTAATGGCGACCTCCATAGTGCGAGGGGTTCAGCCGGTACAATACAGAGGGCTGCCCATATGGCACTACAATGGAGAGGATGACGCCTCCCGCTATGGCCGGAAGGGTCTGGATACCCCCGCTGTTCTGGCCAAAATATTGGCCGAGCTGTTTAAAGGGGAGGAAGAGGAGTTTCTTCGCATTAAGCACCGAGATGGGTATTCTATGTATGATCCTCCCAGTTGGGTAAGCCTCAACCCCTCTATTCCACTCATTCCACTCCCGGATTACTTTTGATAAATTTCAAGTCTATTTGTTATGACAACACTGGTGGAAGGTCACCGAAGGACTTCATAGTCCCGCCCTACAGCCGGAGATCCACAACCGGGAGCTAGATCCTGGGTTTGAAGAGGATCCAGATATATTCGTGGTGCTCGCGGGGGGAGTGTTTTACCAGTCAAGCTATGGCGACACAGAACTGGCCATCACCGCCGACTACCCTGGCCTTCTCCTTGCTTCACATGTAAACAATTAAGAAACACCCTTTCTAAAAGAGTGCTCTCATTCTGCCTCACCCACCGCACTGTATCATGCTTCACAGGGGAGACACGGTGATTTCGAAGAGATCGGCTCCCGCGCCGGGCAGGCCTTCGAAGAGGAAGGCGGGTGAAGACACATCCAGACCTTTATCGAGGAGGTACGGCTAGACATGCTTTTCAGCGGCCGCATCCGACTGTGACTCGTGTGTTTGTTTGGTTATAGGAAGGGGGTTCGCAGAACTGCATCCGGCGACCCGATTAGTGGTATTCCCGACAACCGGGATTTAGATCCAAGTGGGGAGACTGGGGCCGGTGCAGGAACAGTGCCGGACTGCCCTTCGGCCGAGGGTTTGGAAAATATGTCCGTCACCAACTCGGAGGTAGAGAGTGCCATGAACCATCGGCGCTGCAGGGCTGTCTTGCGAGACCCCAAGTTCTCGGAGGGGGATTTTAATGCCTTTAGCTCGCGCGACGCATACATCCGAGCTGCTTGAGATGGGCTTAGAAGAGCCACGAAGCAATATCTGATAGATGTGCAGGTAAATTTTCTTTGTCAAAAAGGATAACCATATGCCCGTAGCCCCCGAGACTGAAAGCAGTTGGCACTACTGATTTAAGGATCGTTGCATGACCAAGTCCTTACAAAGAAGAATTGCTTGCTAGCCTAAGAGTTGGAGCAGTGCCGGGCGCAGCTAAATGCTGCTACTGCTGAACTAGAAAACGTCAAGAAGTCGTCTTCTAGTAATGTTCCCCTCCGCCGAGGAACAATAATTGTATACCAACTATGCTAATTCTGCTGTTGATCGCATAATAGGGTCGTCTGATCAACTTGAAGAGAAGCTGAAGATCGCCCAAGAGGGAGAAAAGGAGGTGAAAAGGAAACACACCGCAGGCGAGCGTGTGCTGACCTGCGTCAAAGACAAGAAAAACAAGCTACAGGATTCCAACACTACATTGGGTGAAGAATTGAAAGATGTTCGAGCCCAGCTAGCCGATTCCGTGAAGGAGAACAAGAAGCTGCGGGGCGGCATATTCAGTATGTGTCCGAACTATTGTTAAAGTGGTTCGGAGATAAATGGGACAGATATAGTCATGGTTGCAGGTATATTGACAGGCCGTCCTGAAGAGGAGGTGTCCGGATCATCGAGTGATTTGCTGCAAAGACTGTCGCAAGTGCACGAGCATGCCCGGCTGGCCATGCGGAGTGTTGCCAAGGCATTATGGCCATCCGCCTCCCCTCCAGGAAGTATGGAGGAGCTTGTAGAGCTGTTCAAGGGAGCGTGGCGGCGTATCTGACTATGGAAGATATCGGCCTGCCGAGAGGGCGCGCGAGAGGCCTAGGCCATGGTGAAAACGCGATATACCAAGCTGGATCCAAATCACATGGCCCGGGTTGGACCGTTAGGGTCAAATGGGGAAGAAATTCCCGTTAGTTTAATGTATGACCAAGTAGATGTGGCCGCCAAATATTCCCAACAGGATTGTAAGTTAGACTGCCTGTTGGAAGGTGTAGAGGAAAAGGTGTTCGAGTCCAAGTGACTGTGTACTTTCCCCATCTAGCTGAATTGTATATCATTTGTCATGGCAGACCTTTTCGCTTCAATCTCCAGACCCAAAGGTGCGGAGTGTTTCCGAATACCGTCGCGGCCGAATAGGCCGGGGTATGCCTGGAAAACTAGGCGTAGGGGTCATAGTTGCTTGAACAGACAAGTTGTATCCGGCTAGCTATGTTATATTACATTGATATCGTAAGAAACATCATCCAGAGAGAATAGTTCCGTTAAGGGTTCCTTTCCCTGGGTGTGCATGCACATATCCGAATTGTGATGTGAGCATCACAGTTTGTATGAGTGAGTTTCAAAAACATCTTTAATTCACCGACCGAATATTCCCTTAAGAACGCTAGCTTTCGGCTTCACTCAGTCTGAGGTACACATCCGGATGACCCGACAGTAACAATCGCAGAGGTGCTCCCTTTATGCCCTAGCTGAACTAACGGGAACATAGGGCATAAGCACAGGAGCCAGGCAACCCAGCTTGGCCAAAACTTAAGTCATATCGATGCATATAGTGGCAAAAAAAGGTACATATGGAAAAACTCATATTTGAGGAGCTTGATGCTCAAGGAATGACAAGAAACTCTGTCCAAGAAGCCCCAGGTACAAGTGGCATACATATTTAAAGATATATGTGTCCATGGTGTGCGGTCTAGCCGTACCAAAACTTTAAAGCGGGAAAGAAGAAAGTAATCGGAAAAGAGAGAAAAAATAATGGAAACTACAGGGGAGGAGGAGACGAACAAGGGGTTTGGCGCTAGGCATAGAATCTCCGGAGTCTGGCCACGTTCCATGGGTTCTACTCGAGGCGATTGTCTGTTGCATCGCGAGGACAGTACGCTCCTCCTGTGAGAACTTCGTCAATTATGAAGGGACCCTCCCATTTGGGCTTGAGTTTGTCCTTTTTTTCTCCGGCAGGCGTAGAACGAGTTCGCCAATGTTGTAAGTCTTGGCCCGTACTTCTCTGCTTTGATATCTTTGAGCCTGATGTTGGTAAAATGCTGAACGGGCTTTTGCGACATCGCGTTCCTCCTCCAGGACATCTAGGCTGTCCTGCTGATCAAGCTCGGCTTCTCTCTCTTCGTACATACACACTCGAGGTGAGTCGTGAATAATATCGCAGGGCAATACGGCCTCTGCGCCATACACCATGAAGAAAGGTGTGTATCCGGTAGTACGGTTGGGCGTGGTCCACAGCCCCCAGAGTACAGAGTCGAGCTCCTCAACCCAGTGCTTGTCTGATTCTTTCAAAGACAACACTAGTCTGGGCTTGATGCCACTCATAATAATACCGTTGGCTCGTTCGACTTGACCGTTGGTTTGTGGGTGGTAGACGGAGGCGTAATCGAGTTTAATACCCATATTAGTACACCAGGCTTTTACCTCGTCGACTGTGAAATTGGAGCCGTTGTCGGTGATGATGCTGTGTGGGACACCATAACGGTGCACAACACCGGATATGAAATCTATCACCGGGCCGGACTGAGCCGTTTTGACCGGTTTAGCCTCTATCCACTTAGTGAATTTGTCCACCATAACTAGCAGATATTTTTCTTATGGCTTCCCCCTTTAAGGGTTCCAACCATATCTAGTCCCCAGACCACGAAAGGCCAAGTGATGGGGATAGTCTGTAAGGCAGTTGGGGGCATGTGGCTTTGGTTGGCGAAGAGTTGGCATCCGACACAGCGTTGGATGAGGTCCTGTGCGTCTGCTCGGGTTGTCAGCCAATAAAACCCAGTACGGAAGGCCTTGCTAACAAGACCCCGAGCTGCGACGTGGTGTCCACCGAGACCGGCGTGAATTTCCGCTAGAAGCTGCCGCCCCTCTTCTTCGAAGATACATCTTTGAACTACTCCGGCGGTACTTTTCTTGTAGAGCTCTCCGTCATGAACCTTGTTGGCCTTCGAGCACCGGATAATGCGGCGAGCCTCATTCTAGTCTTCGGGGAGATCCTTCCTATTAATGTAGTCCAAGAAAGGTTCAGTCCATGGAGCAATTACTGCCATAATGAGATGGGACGACGATGTTACTTCGGTGGCTGAGCCCCATATACTATCGGTGTGTTCGGGGTTTGGAGTTGTATTCGGATCTGGACTATTGTTGCCGCCCTCCCCTTGCCACACCACAGATGGCTTGAAAAGCCTTTGCAGGAAGATATTAGGTGGGATGGGGTCGCGCTTAGCGCCGATACGAGCAAGAACATCCGCCGCTTGATTACTTTCTCGAGCCACATGATGGAACTCGAGCCCTTCGAACTGGGCCGACATTTTTATGACTGCGTTACGATACGCTGCCATCTTCGGATCTTTAGCGTCGAAATCTCCATTTATTTGAGATATTGCAAGGTTTGAGTCCCCGCGTACTTCTAGGCGTTGTATGCCCATGGAGACAGCCATCCAGAGACCATGCAATAAGGCCTCGTATTCAGCTGCGTTATTGGAGTCTGTGTATAGTATTTGGAGAATGTACTGGACGACGTCTCCAGTAGGGGACATTAAAACGACGCCCACTCCTAACACTGCTAGCATTTTGGATCCATCGAAGTACATGACCCAATTGGAGTATGTGTCGTACTCTTTAGGGAGTTCGGCCTCTGTCCATTCGGCGACGGAGTCGGCCAGCACTTGGGATTTGATAGCTCGACGTGGTTTATATGTAATGTCAAATGGGAGGAGCTCAATGGCCCATTTGGCAATCCGGCCTGTAGCATCGCGGTTTTTTATAATGTCATTGAGTGGTACTTCAGAGGCCACCGTGATCGAACACTCCTGGAAGTAGTGACAGAGCTTTCGGGATGCCATGAAGACCGCGTATGCTATTTTTTGATAATGAGGGTACCGGGATTTACATGGTGTAAGGACAGTAGATACGTAGTATACTGGCTTCTGGAGCGGGAATTTATGTCTGTCCTGTTCTCGTTCAATGACGAGTACGACGCTCACCACCTGATGTGTTGCCGATATGTATAATAACATCGGTTCACCGGCATTTGGTGTGGCCAGGATTGGATTGCTCGCAAGGAGGGTTTTTATTTCCTCCAGTTCGGCTGTTGCCACGTCCGTCCACTTGAAGTGGTCAGTTCGCCATAGAAGGCGATAGAGTGGCAGTGCCTTTTCTCCCAATCTGGAGATAAAGCAGCTTAGAGCTGCTACGCAACCTGCAAGCTTTTGAACTTGTTTAAGGTCTGTTGGCTTAGCCAATTGTGACGGAGCTCGGATGTTAGCTGGATTTGCTTTGATTCCTCTATTGGAAACGATGAAGCCTAGCAGTTTTCCAGCGGGGACACCAAAGACACACTTTTCCGGGTTGAGCTTAATGTCATACGCCCGGAGGTTGTCGAATGTAAGACGTAAGTCTTCTATTAGTGTTTCGACATGCCTAGTTTTGATGATGATGTCATCGACATAAACTTCTACCGTTTTGCCGATCTGTTTCTCCAGGCATGTTTGAATCATGCGTTGGTATGTGGCGCTAGCGTTCTTGATCCCAAAGGGCATGGTGTTGAAGCAAAATGGCCCATATGGGGTGATAAATGCTGTTGCGGCTTGATCAGACTCCTTCATTTTGATTTGATGGTATCCGGAATATGCATCGAGGAAACACAGTGAGTCGTGTCCTGCGGTGGCGTCGATGATTTGATCAATGCGGGGGAGGGGGAAGGGATCCTTAGGGCAAGCCTTGTTGAGGTCTTTGAAATCGACGCACAGGCGCCAGGATTTCTCCTTCTTTGGTACCATCACCAGGTTTGCCAGCCAGTCTGGATGTTTGATTTCTCTAATGAATCCGGCCTCGATGAGTTTGGCTAGCTCCTCCCCCATGGCTTGTCGCTTGGGTTCGGAAAAGCGCCGCAGTGTTTGCTTAACTGGTTTGAACCCCTTTAATATATTCAGGCTAGGTTCGGCCAGCTAGCGTGTGATCCCTGGCATATCTGAAGGGTGCCAGGCGAATATGTCCCAGTTTTCACGCAGGAATTGTCGTAGTGCGGTGTCAACTGTTGGGTTCAGTTGAGCTCCGATAGACGCTGTCTTCTTGGGGTCCGTTGGGTGGACCTAGAATTTGACTATTTCTTCTGCTGGTTTGAAGGAGGTGGATTTAGGGCATTTGTCAAGGATCACGTCGTCCCTGTCCACCGTGGAGCGTAGTGCGGTTAATTCTTCGGCCGTGAGGGCTTTGGATAGCGCCTCTAGGGCCAGGGATGCGGTTTTGTTTCCAGCGCGGAGTGCTATGTCCGGATCACTAACAAGAGTGATTATACCATTTGGTCCGGGCATTTTGAGCTTCATATACCCATAATGGGGTATGGCCTAGAAGCGTGTAAAAGCATCCCACCCCAACATGGCGTGATATCCGCTGCTGAAAGGGGCCACTTGGAAAGCTATTTCTTCGGCCGATAGTTCTCCGACGTGCCAAATACTACGTCAAGTGTGATTTTGCCCACGCACCGTGTCTCCCGACTGGGAATAATTTCTCGGAAGGTTGTGTTACTTTGCTTGATGCGGCTCCTGTCTATTTCCATTTTATGGAGTGTGTCCTCATAAATGAGGTTTAGTCCACTGCCGCCGTCCATGAGGACTTTGGTAGGTCGAAACCCATCCACGATGGGACTGAGGACTAACGCGGCTGGCGCCCGTACTGTTCTATACTTCGGTTCATCACCGGCATTCAATGTTATAGCCGTGTCGTTCCAGGGGTTTATTGTAGCAATTTGGCAGACTTCGTCGAGCTCGCAAAGTGCCCTTTTGTGCTTGTTGTTTGAAGCGAATGTCTCAAAGACCGTCAATACTCTCCGCTCTTGGCTATCTGTCGTAGTATCCAACATGCTCTAAGTCTGTGGGTTGCCACGGTATCTGGTGTTGTATGTATTTTTCATCGGCCATCGAGCCACCCCTCCAGAACAGTGCCATGCCGCATAGAGGTTTTGTGTTTCTTGACTGTTGGACTGGGCGTGTCACGAGGGTGCGCCCTTTTCGCCTGTAAGGGGAGTTGAGTTGGGACCGACGGTTCCCAGCGAGCTGCCTGAGTTTTCCAGGCGCTCTCCATCACGCTGTACTTTTGTACGATGGTTGCTAAGTCAGCAAATTTCAGTATGCAGCGACGATTGATGGCGTTGAGGATTCCTTCGTCTGCGCAATTGTTGCAGAACGCTGATATTGCGTCCTCGTCACGTCAATCTTTTACCTTGTCCTTGACAAGGAGGAATCTGGCCCAGAAGTGGTGGACCGTTTCCTGAGACTGATGTTTTATGCTCATGAGAGGGTCTATGTCCGGGTGGGTGGGTGGAATTAAATCCGAACCCCGACCTGACCGATTATCCGGAGTCTGATGACCTTCCGGGCTTAACAGTCCGGGTTCCGGAATATCTTCTGATTGTTTAGGGCCGCCGTCCGATGCTATGTTCGGAGGGCTGGTCGCATCCTTTCGCGGGTGAGTATCCGACTCTTCCTGAACGACGATCCGAACATAGTCCGTCTTCGATATAGAATAAGACTCGCCATCCTGTTCCACGATCACCACAATCTGGTGGGTGACCGGTGGGGCCTTGATTTCTCCTTGATCGGTTTTAGGCCCGATCCGATCGTAGTCTGTGGCGATTCCCAAAGTGGCGATGCGATCCAGGAGTTCGTTCAGACACGAAAACTCTGTCGGATCCATCTGCTTGGAGTGCTCGGAGTTAATGTGAAGCGGGTTTTCAATGGCCCGAGAGGTCATCGTCGGCTCAACGGCCGAACGGGCGATCATAGTAAAGTCGCCCAGCCGGAGGGTTTGGCCTGGGGCCAGAGCTCCCCCGGAGGTGATGTTATCTTTAAGGACAAGGCGAGCCATTGAGCCTTTCATTGACGACATAGTGGAACTCTCAATGAAAGCACCAATGTCGGTGTTAAAACCGGCGGATCTCGGGTAGGGGGTCCCAAACTGTGCGTCTAGGATCGATGGTAACAGGAGACGGGGGACACGATGTTTACCCAGGTTCGGGCCCTCTCTATGGAGGTAATATCCTACCTCCTGCTTGATTGATCTTGATGAATAAGAGTGTTACAAGACTTGATCTACCACGAGATCATAATGGCTAAACCCTAAAATTCTAACCTGTATGACTATGGTAATGAATATATCCTTTCCGGACTACACCCTCCGGTTTATATAGACACCGGGGGGAATCTAGGGTTACATAGAGTCGGTTACATAAGAAGGAATCTTCATAGTCGGTCGCCAAGCTTGCCTTCCATGCCAAGGAGAGTCCAATCCGGACACAGGTAGAGTCTTCGGCCTTCATGTCTTCACAGCCCATCAGTCCGGCCCATGGACAATAGGCCGGACGCCCGAGGACCCCTTAGTCCAGGACTCCCTCAGCAGGCATTCAAGTCCAATCTGGCACGCGCCGCTCAACCGCTGACGTCAAGAAGGCTTCGGTTGATACCACGATGTCAAGTGCCCATAACTGTTTCCGCGTAGTTGGTTAGTGTGTATAGGCTCATAGCCAGACTCAGATCAAATATCCATATCTCGTTAAGCGTATTATTTGAAGTATCCGTGGACGCTGACCAGGGCTAGGCCCACCTATCTCCTAGGTGGTCACAACTTGCCCTACCGCTCTGCCACAAAGTAACACTTGGGGGCCGTCAGGAACCTAGGCCCACCACTACCTGGGTGGAACCACCTGTCCCTTCGGCCCCCACATCCGAACAATATCACAAGTGATGTAGCAGTATAGTAGTATATAGTATATATCCGTGATCACCTCCCGAAGTAATCACGGCCCAGTAGTATAGCATGGCAGACGGACAAGAATGTAGGGGCACTGATGAAGTATTAGCATCCTATACTAAGCATTAGGGTAGCAAGTAAAGGTATCAACAATTGTAGCAACAATGACATGCTATGCATCAGAATAGGAGCTATCCAACCAACAACAGTAGCAAACCTAATGCAAGAATAAGGAAGAATAGAGTGGGTGATCTGCTCGATCAAAGGGGGTTTACTTGCCTTGTTGCTTCGCGGATAGAAATGGACCATCGAAGGTGAAGTAGTCGATCACTGGTTCAACCGCGATCTTGGGGTTTATCGGAAAGAAGTAACGGAGGGGGAACACAATAAATAATAGAGCAATCAAAGCATAACATGGCAATACGTGGTGCTAGGCGTGACCTAACACAGTACTAGGTGCTACCGGCGAAGGGGGGAAACATCTGGGAAAGTGTTCTCGGTGTTTGGTATTTTTGGACAGACGAAATGGAGGGGGACAGTTGCATGTTTGCTATGCTAGGGACATGTGGCAGACGAACGGTCTGTGTATTCGGATTCGTCTCGAAATTCTAAGCAACTTTCATGTACAACGTATTTCAACCTGAGCTATGGTTTATTTTATATTAATTTTCAAAGTTTTTAAAACATTTTTAGAATTAACATAATTGAATTAATTAGAAAATGTAATTATGATGTTAGTGTGGTGTCATCATGATGTCAACATGACCAAAGGTTGACTAGGTCAACCCTGACAGGTGGGACCCGTTCGTCATAGTCTCAGGTTAACTAAACATTAGTTAGTTTTTATTAGCAGATTAATTAGGTTTAATTAGTTAACTAAACAGATTAATTAGGTTTAATTAGGGACCCGTTCGTCATATCTTTTTTTATTCTTTTTTTAACGTTCTAGGGGGCGGCCCCAATTGTCATTGGGCCAGGGGGCTTAGCAGGCGTTGGCGCTAGTGAACGGGCGACGGGCTGGCGCCAGTTAACGGGCGAACCAGGGCGGCGCCATCGGCGCGGCGAGGAGCATCGGCGAGGGCGAGCGATGGGTGAGGCCGCTGGCCACGGCGGCGGTAGATCAGCAGCAGCAGAGGGTAGTGGCGGTGGTAGCGCAGCAAAGAGTAGCAGCTAGCAGTAGCACGCAGCAGCAGCGCGGCTACGCAGTAGAGCAGTATGGGCCGTGGGGCGCGCGGGCGGCAAGCGCGGCCATCGGGGCAAGGTAGGGCACGAGCGGCGTGGCCCGGGTCGGGTGACCATGGGCGTCTGGCTGCGGTGCGCGCGAGCGACGGTGGAGCAACGAGAAAAGGAAAGGGGAGAGAAGGGGGTGCGAATGTGGAGCTCACAGCAAGCGGCAGAGAAGCTTGGGGAGGCCGGAACGGGTAGAGATAGGTTGTGGTCAGCTCGACCTCGTCAAGGGGAGGAGGAAGACATGGCGGAGGGCCATCATAGAGGGGCGGCGCGAGAACGACGACCTCCACACGGGGCGAGGGAGGCCGGAATCACGACGGCGCCTCCGGGATCCACCCATCTCCGGCGGCGAGGCGGCTTGGGTCAGCATGGACGCGGAGATCTAGGCGGTGGCGGTCATGGAATGAGTTCCCGGGAGGCGTCGGCGCGAGGACGGTGGGGCGGAGGCGGCGGCGTCGGGCGCCGGTTGCCTAGGTGCCCGATCCAGATCGGGTCGTAGGGGAGGGAAGAGGAGCGAGGAGAACGTGCGGCCGTGCGGGTGAGGGGAGGAGTGGACTGAGAGGGGGGTAGTGGGGATCGTGGGTGCGGTTAGGGTTTCGACCGGGGAAGTCATAGGCCAGGGGGCGAGCTGGGCTGGCCAGCTGGGCCGAGGCCTAGTTAGACCAGGGGGATTTCATTTTATTTATTTGTTTATTTTATTTCTACTTATTTTATTTCTTTTCTGTTTTCTTTTAGTTTCAAATTATTTTAGTTTAAATAAAAACAGAAAACTATTTCCTAAATCAGTCTTCTTAAATATACTACCGCCACCTTAATTCTTACTCCTAATTAAAATAGTTTAATATTTTAAATTTATAAAATGCATTTAATTTACTATCCAAGCCACTGTTTTAACTATTTTTGAACACTTAATTTTTATTATTAAATTTAGGTTTCTCCACCATTAGCTTCGAAAGAACGGACCTCTACAAGGTTGATTATCTGGTAGATAACTTAGGGAATGTGACAGAAGTTATCTCTCGAATTGAAACGTAAGAAAACATCGAGAGCAAAGTAAGAAGGTACAGTAATGAGTTTCAAGCGGATAAGCAATCGTTTGATGCCTGAAATAGAGCAGGAAAGGGGTTCAGAGCAACAAATAAGCATTGCGGTTGAAACCAGAATAGATCTCTAGGAAGGTGGCTCGTGAATCTCATACGAAGCCAAGCGGCTAGAATATCCTTGAAAATAGGGATGCACAGGAGAGTCAGGTTTTGATCATGTGGTACTGTGGATTATGGGCCCATCATGTGCGATAAAGTAGGAAGGCACTGACATCTTGTACGGTTGTGATAGCAAGGCATGTTAGAGGATAGTCTGTCAGTTGTGTTGGCAACAACGTTGGTACCAAGGGCAAGGGACGAAGAGAACCATTTCGTGCTCGTTAAAACAAGGCGGCCCGATAGGCAAAGTTCTCGTCCATCGGTGGCTACCGAAATGTCATCAATAATAGTATCAGGGTCCTACTAACAGGGTTGTACACCGAGGTGTTTACATAAGCAGAAAAATATTACTGCTTAGATCATATAGATCACAAGAAAGGTTAAACCAATCAATGGAAAGGAAAATGCGATTATCAAATTAAATGGAATAATAGAAAAGAAAATGTGTTTAAACACACATTTCAGGGGTATATCCTTCCCAAGGACAAGCAGAGGATGACATCCATGACAGGATAGTAGGTAGATTACCATTTAGGTAAAGGGGAGAGGAAATTCATGACGTTACCCGTACAATAGTGTTTGGATAACTGATCAAGTAACACTTAACACTGTGCCTACAATGTTCCTAAGGATGTTCGAAGTACCACAGTCATGCTTCGGGATAGCCTTGACATGGTTGAGGGAGTCCTAGATTAGGGGGTGTCCGGATGGCCGGACTATACCTTCAGCCGGACTCCTGGACTATGAAGATACAAGATTGAAGACTTCGTCCCGTGTCCGGAAGGGACTTTCCTTGGCGTGGAAGGCAAGCTTGGCGATACGGATATATGGATCTCCTACCATTGTAACCGACTTTGTGTAACCCTAACCCTCTCCAGTGTCTATATAAACCGAAGGGTTTTAGTCCGTAGGACAAGATACAGAACAACAATCATACCATAGGCTAGCTTCTAGGGTTTAGCCTTTCCGATCTCGTGGTAGATCTACTCTTGTACTACCCATATCATCAATATTAATCAAGTTGGACGTAGGGTTTTACCTCCATCAAGAGGGCCCGAACCTAGGTAAAACTTCGTGTCCCCTGCCTCCTGTTACCATCCGGCCTAGACGCACAGTTCGGGACCCCCTACCCGAGATCCGCCTGTTTTGACACCGACATTGGTGCTTTCATTGAGAGTTCCTCTGTGTCATCGCCGTTAGGCTTGATGGCTCCTACGATCATCAATAACGATGCAGTTCAGGGTGAGACCTTCCTCCCCGGACAGATCTTCGTCTTCGGCAGCTTCGCACTGCAGGCCAATTCACTTGGCCGTCTGGAGCAGATCGAAAGCTATGCCCCTGGCCGTCAGGTCAGATTTGGAAGTTTAAACTACACAGCTGACATCCACGGGGACTTGATCCTCGACGGATTCGAGCCACTGCCGAGCGCGCCGCACTGTCACGACGAGCATGATCTAGCTCTGCCGCCGAACAGTGCCCTGGAGGCCACACCCGCATCGGCTTCGACCCTTAATTCGGAGCCAACCGCGCCGATCGAGGATGGGTGGTTGGACGCCGCCTCGGGGGCTGCGATCCCAATGGCGATCGAGCCGAACACCAGCCCCGCACTCCGCGAGACTCGTGACTCCAAGGAGCCGGACGCCTCTCCGGACTCCGAACCCTCCGCGCCCCTGCCGATCGAATCCAATTGGGCGCCGATCATGGAGTTTACTGCCGCGGACATCTTTCAACACTCGCCTTTCGGCGATATTCTGAAGACACTCAAGTCTCTCTCTCTTTATTAGGAGAGCCCTGGCCAGACTACGGTCAGCAAGGTTGGGATTCGGACGATGAAGAAATTCAAAGCCCACCTGCCACCCACTTTGTAGCCACTGTCAACGATTTAACCGACATGCTCGACTTCGACTCCGAAGACATCGACGGTATGGACACCGATGCAGGAGACAATGAAGAACCAGCGCCTATTGGGCCCTGGAAAGCCACCTCGCCGTATGACATATACATGGTGGACACCCCAAAAGAAGGAGATGGCGATGGAACAGCGGAGGATGACCCCTCCAAGAAACAGCCTAAGCGCCGGCGTCAGCGGCGCCGCTCAAAGTCCCGCCAAAGCAAATACGGTGATTCCAGCACGGGAGATAATAATACTCTGGAGAGTGCCGAAGAAAACCCCCTCCAGCAAGATTCAGCATAGGAGGATGGAGAAGCCAACCCTCATGAGAGAGCGGTAGACAGAGAGGTCGAGGACAATAATTGTATGCCTCCCTCCGAAGACGAGGCAAGCCTCGACGACGACGAATTCGTCGTACCAGAGGATCCCATTGAGCAAGAGCGTTTTCAACGCAGGCTTATGGCCACGGCAAGAAGCCTCAAGAAAAAACAGCAACAACTTAAAGCTGATCAAGATTTGCTAGTCGACAGATGGACTGAAGTCCTTGCGGCCGAAGAGCATAAACTCGAATGCCCCTCCAAGAGCTACCCAAAGCGCAGGTTGCTACCCCGATTAGAGGAGGAAGCACTTGATGCGGCTGACCGGCCACCTCGTGGCCGCGACAGAGAGGCCTCCCGGCCCTCCACTCAAGCCGCACCCCGTACCAAGGCACGAGAATATGCGCCGGACTTACAAGACATGTTGGAGGACAAGGCAAGACAAACACGATCGATCTACGGATCGCGTGGGCGCCCCATGGCTCGAGACGGTAACCGTCATGCCGGCCACAAATTCGGCAGGGCCGAACACAGTAGACAAAGCGCATTGGAGCTACGTCATGATATCGCCCAGTACAGAGGCGCCGCATGCCCACTATGCTTTACAGACGAAATAATGGATCATCAAATCCCTGAGGGTTTCAAACCCGTAAACATCGAATCATATGATGGCACAACAGATCCTGCGGTATGGATAGAGGATTATCTCCTTCATATCCACATGGCCCGCGGCGATGATTTCCACGCCATCAAATACCTCCCACTCAAGCTTAAAGGACCAGCTCGGCATTGGCTTAACAGCTTGCCAACAGGATCAATCAGTTGTTGGGAGGACCTGGAAGCCGCATTCCTCGACAATTTCCAGGGCACTTATGTGCGACCCCCAGACGCCGATGACCTAAGTCACGTAATTCAGCAGCCAGAGGAATCGGCTAGGCAATTCTGGACCACGGTTCCTAACAAAGAAAAATCAAATAGTCGACTGTCCGGACGCTAGGCCCTAGCAGCCTTCAAGCACAATATCCGTGACGAGTGCTGGCCCGGCACCTTGGACAGGAAAAGCCGAAGTCTATGGCAGCACTCACGACACTCATGACCCGCTTTTGCGCGGGAGAAGACAGCTGGCTTGCTCGTAGCAACAATATGACCAAGAACCCTGGTAATTCGGACACCAGGGACAGTAGTGGCAGGTCGCGTCGCAACAAGCAGAAGCGCCGCATTAACGGCGACAATGCTGAGGATACGGCAGTTAATGCCGGATTCAGAGGCTCTAAATCCGGTCAGCGGAAAAAGCCATTCAAAAGGTATCCTAGGGGCCCGTCCAGCTTGGACCGAATACTCGACCGCTTGTGCCAAATACATGGCACCCCCGAAAAGCCGGCCAATCACACCAACAAGGATTGTTGGGTGTTCAAGCAGGCAGGCAAGTTAAATGCCAAAAATGAAGACAAGGGGCTGCATAGCGATGACGACGAGGAGCCCCGGCCACCGAAAAACAATGGACATAAGGGTTTTACCCCACAAGTGTGGATGGTGAACATGATATACGCAACCCACGTCCCCAAAAGGGAGCGGAAGCGTGCGTTAAGGGACGTATACGCGGTAGAGCCAGTCGCCCCAAAGTTCAACCCATGGTCCTCCTGCCCGATCACCTTTGATCGAAGAGACCATCCCACTAGCATCCGTCATGGCGGATTTGCCGCATTGGTTCTAGACCCAATTATTGACGGATTTCATCTCACTAGAGTCCTTATGGACGGCGGCAGCAGCCTAAACCTGCTTTACCAGGATACAGTGCGGAAAATGGGCATAGATCCCTCGAGGATTAAGCCCACCAAAACGACCTTTAAAGGCGTAATACCAGGTGTAGAGGCCAACTGTACAGGCTCAGTCACACTTGAAGTGGTCTTCGGATCTCCGGATAATTTCCGAAGCGAGGAGTTGATCTTCGACATAGTCCCATTCCGTAGTGGCTATCACGCACTGCTCGGACGAACCGCATTTGCCAAGTTCAATGCGGTACCGCACTACGCATACCTTAAGCTCAATATGCCAGGCCCTCGATTAGTAATTACGGTCAATGGAAACACCGAACGCTCCTTCCGAACGGAGGAGCACACGGCGGCCCTTGCAGCGGAAGTACAAAGCAGCCTCTCTAGTCTGTTCTCCAGTCTGGCCATTAAACGTCCGAACACCGTCAAGCGCGCCCGGAGTAACCTACAACAAGACCGCCTGGCACGTTCCGAGCAGGCATAGCAATGCGGCCCCAACCCCATCCCTCGCAAAAATGCGACACCAGTGCTTCGTGTACATAACTACGCTCTAGAAATACCATGGGTAAAGGGGGAGGGGCACCATCACGGCACGCCTGAAACATGGCTTAAACCGCACCAGGGGTTGCCGATTTTTTTAATTTTCTCTTACTTTCAGGACTCCATTCTTCGGAAGGCCTGTTCGGCAGTTCAATTGCCGCACAAACGATGCAAGAACCAGGGAAGCAGACAAGCCATGCCGCATTACGGAACTCCCAGGTGGTCTCTATCACGAGCAGTATACCTGTTTCGCATACCATTCTGCAGCCTGCCCCTGGAACGGACATGTTAAATAGTCCAACCTTTTGCTTATCGCATCATTTGTATCGTTCTGCTTTGATCACAGCCCTTTTTAATAAACAATGCATAGCTTTTGTCTATTTTTGCATTACCTTTTTTACAAATATATGTTCCTTAATGACATGTTGCACCCGTACACTTCGGTACGGCCAAAATACGCCAGGGGCTTTAGTACCCCTCAATATGGTGTGAGAAGTCCGAACACTTTAACAAGTGCGGCACCCCGAACTTATAGCATTATATGCATCAGCTCCGAATCATGTCTTGGGTCAATAGTTGGGTTTGCCCGGCTCCTATGTTTTGGTGCCTTACGTTCCGCTATATCGGCTAAGGTAGCACTAGGAGAACTACTGCGATTGTGCCCCGGTTGAGCTGGGTCGAGCACCTCAGTAGAGAAAGCTAAAATTGACTGTCATGATGAAGCGAGAGCCGGTCGCTGTTCGAGAGGTTGTTCGAGTCCCTAAAGACTTATGCCGCTTCGAGCGAGGAGTCGGCTCTGTCCGGCCAAGGCGTGGATAGCGCCCCGAACTCGGTCTTCCGAATACCAGGGGCTTCACCAAAATTTAAAATTATAGAATTCTATGGCTAAGTGAGATTGTTCACGCATTATAGTCCGATTGCCTTGTTCGTTGTGCTGAGCGCCCCCCTCAAAGGACCCAAACATGGGAAAAAGAGCGCTCAGGTTTATCCCTGAACACCCCAGCACTAGCGGCACGGGGGCAGAAGCCGACGACTCGCCATCTCTCAGAATTGATAAACAGCCGCATAGAAGGTAATATTTTAAATTCCAAAAGCATTGCTTAGCGTATGAACAAGTTTTCAGCGCATAGGACAAAACGAGCAAGTTTTACTCAAAAATTACATCCCTGGAACATTCATCCGCCATGAGGCAGGCACCCTTCAGAACATCCTTATAATAATTCTCGGGCTTGCGATGCTATTTCCCCGGCAGTGGCCCATCCTTCACAAGCTTCTCAGCATCCAGCTTGCCCCAGTGCACCTTAGCACGAGCAAGGGTCCTACGGGCACCTTCAATGCAGACGGAGCGCTTGATGACTTCGAGCCTTGGACAGGCCCCCACCAGCCGCCGCACCAGCCCGAAATAGCTCCCAGGTAGAGCCTCTCCAGGCCACAGCCGAACTATGAGGCCCTTCATGGCCTGTTCGGCCGCCTTGTGGAGCTCGACCAGTTGCTTCAGCTGGTCGCTCAGGGGCACGGGGTGTCCGGCCTCAGCATACTGAGACCAGAATACCTTATCTGTCGAGCTGCCCTCTTCGGCTCGATAGAATGCGGCGGCATCGGACACGCTACGGGGAAGATCTGCGAATGCTCCTGGAGAGCTCCGGATTCGGGTAAGTAACAAGTAACTCACGTTTATGTGTTTGCTTTGCATAAAGAATGCCTTACCCGCCGCTATCTTTTTCGCCGCATCCAACTCCTGGAGGGTCTTCTGGGATTCGGCCTTGGCAGACTTGGCATTTTCAATAGCCACCGCGAGCTCGGACGCTCGCGTCTTTGAGTCAAGCTCCAAACTCTCATGTTTTTTCATAAGATCCTGGAGCTCTTGCCGCACCTTGCCAACCTGGGCCTCATACTTCTCCCGCTCGGTGCGCTCCGTGGCCGCCGTCTTCTTGGCCTCGAACAGCGCTTGCTTAAGGGTCGCCACCTCAGACGTGGCCCCTACAATAGCCACGATAATCCTGTCATTTTTGCAATTGCACTTTTTTATATATATTTAAACAAGGTATTTCTTACCTTCCTTGTCCTCGAGCTGCTTCTTGGCACGCCCGAGCTCTTGCTCGGAATGCTTGAGGTTCTGCTTTAGCGTGTCCACTTCCGCAGTTAGTGCGGTGGACGCCAGCAGAGGAGCCTGCATACGCATATTGACTCCTTTTTGTTAGACTCCTGCGAATTTTATTTTGATCCTATATTCGGCTTTTCTTCCCGAACGCCAAACAGAGCATCAGGGGCTACTATCTATGCGGTAATATTATTTAAACATTCTTTACTTACCTCAAAGCCTGTTAAAAGGCTAGCACAAGCTTCAGTCAGTCCGCTCTTGGCGGACTGAACCTTCTGGACCACCGCACTCATAATGGTGCGGTGCTCCTCCTCGATGGAGGCGCCTTTGAGCACCTCCAATAGATTGCCCGGCGCCTCCGGTTGGACGGGGGTCACCGGCACAGTGAGCTTGCTCCTCTTGGAAGGAGGTCGCCCGCCGGACTCTGGAACCTTTGAAGGTTCTGGAGCGGCGTCCGGCCTAGAGCCAGACTTGGAACCCTGGGGGGTTTTATCCCCTTTACTCCTGGAGTCCGGGAGGTCGCCTTGCGGCGCCTCCAGGACCACCTCCTCCTGGCTTGGAATTTGTTGGGACAACACTTCAGCGTCGTCCGTAGGGCGGGGGGAGGTAGTCGTCGGAAGCGAATCCACATCCGACGAGTCCAGTGAACTGCTCGACGACGCGTCGAGCCGGTCTTTGGGGGGGCTGCATAATCATATTCGACATAAGGGAAAGCTGTGCAATAAAGGGATACTATGAATTACTCTGGTATCTGGATACTTACGATTTCGCCAGGGGCTTGGCCCTGAGCGGCCACTCCTCTCCGTCGTCGTCGGCGTTGGTGGAGTAGTCCGGAGGAAGGGTTTTCCCCTTCTTGGACCCTTCGGCCTCCCCAGTGAGGGCGGCCTTCCTTTTCTTCTCCCCCCCCCCTGCTGGAGGGGGAGAGGTCTCTTCTTCCTCCTCCTCGTCTTCACGGGAGGAATGCGCCTTGGAGCCTTCGGGTGATGAACCCGACACCTCCTGGCGCCGGGCACTTTTTCGAGTCCCCGTGGCCTTCTTCTCCGGCACCACATAGGGTGCCGGAACCAGCAGCTTCGCCAAGCGGGCATCGGCTGGGTCTTCGGGCAAAGGAGCCGGACAGTCGATCTGTCCGGACTTCGCCTGCCAATCCTGTCAAAGGTAAGGGTGCTTAGATCCCGCATAGAGTTAAAATATGAAAAACTAATACCCTGTAAAAGGTACAAACAACTTACCGTGCTAGCGTGACGCTGCACGCTGAATCCGCGATCCTCGGTAGCGGATGCGGGAGCCTTGGCGCCCTTGAAAAGCACCTTCCAGGCACCTTCGTACGTCGTGTTGAAGAGCCTGCTCAGAGTTCGGTGCTGCGCCGGGTTGAACTCCCACAGATTGAAGGCCCGTTGTTGACACGGGAGGATCCGGTGAATGAGCATAACCTGGACTACGTTGACAAACTTGAGCTGCTTGTCCACCAGGGTTTGGATGCATGTTTGCAGTACGGTCACTTCTCCTTTGCTGTCCCACGACAGGCCTGTCTCTTTCCAGGACGTGAGCCGCATTGGGGGTCCGGACCGGAACTCGGGGGCCGCGACCCACTCAGGGTCGCGTGGCTCGGTGATGTAAAACCACCCTGATTGCCACCCCTTCAGGGTCTCCACAAAGGAGCCCTCGAGCCATAAGATGTTGGGCATCTTGCCCACCATCAGGCCGAAATGGGGGCGGATGCGGAGGAAAGCCTCGCACATGACGATAAACGCCGAGATGTTGAGGATGAAGTTCGGGGCCAGATCATGGAAATCCAGGCCATAGTAGAACATGAGTCCCTGGACGAATGGGTGGATAGGAAAGCCCAGTCCGCGGAGGAAGTGGGGAAGGAATACTACCCTCTCATGGGGCCTTGGGTTGGGGAGGAGCTGCCCCTCTTCGGGAAGCTGGTACGCGATGTCGTTAGACAAGTATCCGGCCTTCCTCAGTTTCTTGATGTGTCCCTCCGTGACGGAGGAGACCATCCACTTGCCTCCCGCTCCGGACATGGCTGGAGAAGGTTGAGGTGGGGAGTGCGGACTTGGGCGCTGGAGCTCGAGTGCGCGAAAATGGATAGGCAAAGGAGGAAGAAGGCGTAGGTGAAAAGGTGGATCCTTATCCCCTTATATGGGTGGACGCAACTGCGTGTCCCCACCAGCCTGGTAAAACTCGCTTATCTCCAAGCGCCGTAATCAATGGCGCGGTTGGGTTACCCACGCTCGTATTGATGAGAATCCTGGAATAAGGGGACACGATCTCTGCTTCGACGAGACGTGCCAAGGAAACCGTCTCACATGACACGCTGAGGTGGGACAATAAAACGATTCGAATAAAGGCTTGGCTGTGGTGCGATGTCACACTACGGAATATGTCAGCAGATTAGATTTTTGTAAATATTATTCTCTCTATGGAAATATGTGGAAACTTATTTTGCAGAGCCGGACACTATCTTTGTGTTCAAAATCTTCTATGAAGTACTTAGAGGAGGAATCCGCCTTGCAATGCTGAAGACAATCTGCGCGCCGGACTCGTCGTCATTGAAGCCTGGTTCAGGGGCTACTGAGGGAGTCCTGGATTAGGGGGTGTCCGGATGGCCGGACTATACCTTCAGCCGGACTCCTAGACTATGAAGATACAAGACTGAAGACTTTGTCCCGTGTCCAGAAGGGACTTTCCTTGACGTGGAAGGCAAGCTTGGCGATACAGATATATGGATCTCCTACCATTGTAACCAACTTTGTGTAACCCTAACCCTCTCCGATGTCTATATAAATTGGACGGTTTTAGTCCGTAGGACAAGATACAGAACAACAATCATACCATAGGCTAGCTTCTAGGGTTTAGCCTTTCCGATCTCGTGGTAGATCTACTCTTGTACTACCCATATCATCAATATTAATCAAGCAGGACGTAGGGTTTTACCTCCATCAAGAGGGCCCGAACCTGGGTAAAACTTCGTGTCCCCTGCCTCCTATTACCATCCGGCCTAGACGCATAGTTCGAGACCCCCTACCCAAGATCCGCCGGTTTTGACACCGACAATGGTCATCAAGTAAAGGTCAGACTTTGGGAATACAAAGGATCCATCGGAAACAACTTATAAAATAAGTTATACAATTTCATCAAGGAGAAGATGAGGATGTGGCCGACAGGCTCAGCAACAATTCAATGAGATATCTATAAACAAGGATCTTCACAACTAAGTGAACAAGGTGATAGCATTGGACACACCAAGTATATAATGATGTGTGTCCTAGGTGAACATCCACAATTAAACTTTGAACGGGAATGCACCTAGAAATATGGATCAAATAGCACGATCAATTTTAGAATGGTGATCCAATAACAAAAAGGCTTGGAATGAAACTATCGACCATTCACTTCAAAGCAATAGGATCGCTAGAAGTTTCAAATTCACCTATCATAGTTCAATGGTCGGTAATCCAGTTAGAAACAACAAGGGGACCAGGATATGAACGGAGATGGCGAGAAGTATTTCTATATCAAGAATACTTAAGAGGTGGTGAAATTCTCACCACATCCCTGACATAAAAGATAGTAGTACTCCAAGGTAGAACATAACGCAAGCTGGTTAGCAAGGAACTCAAGGTATGATACAAAGCAAGACCAAGTCTATGTTTTTGGAAGGAAAGCATGGGTGTGGTCGATGATAACATGGATCATCGAGGGGCAAGCATGGAATTTCTCATCTTGAATTCAATCGATACCTCAGAAGAATTTAAAATGTTGACGATGACCACAACACATTTGTCGAGAGGTCTCAAGAAGACGTAATCGATCGGCGGTAACGTCAAGCCAAAGGAATGGTGAAGCAAAAGGTTAATAGAACCACAGACAAGATGGCATCTCAGAGTCAGACCTGCCTTTCAAGACAAACAGTAAGATGTTGAAAGTTCGACGTAGCTTAGCGCAGTATCCGGAATGTGTTCCGAGGATGAAGGACATATGTAGTATAGTTAAGCTTAGCATGACGATGATGATGTAGTCAATCGACTGGGACGACAACCCAGAACCCGTGGAGTGATTATGATAGGGAAAGGTATTACTTCAGCACAAATTCATAGGATGTAGTGCAAATGCATGATATCCTTGAGATACCGGGGGGTAATACTCGAAGGTGGAGCAGGACTGAGGTTGGACAGATGTATTGATTTGTAGAAGACAAGTACTTTAACTCGCCCGAGAGATGAAATTAAAGGAGAACAGTATGGCCGGAACCACGATTGCAAAAGATCAGATCCCAGATATAAGATGAACTTATACTAGGGGAATAATTAATTTAAGAGAAGCTTTAATGATAAAGTCTACACCGTGTCCATGGGCATGAACACAAAGTTCAAGGCCAACTCCCACTTATCCAATGCATGACCATTCATTCACCGCTCTATTAAAAATGATTTGAGTGTGAAAACATACCTGGTGAATTATAAAAGGAGTATGACCCGTGAAAACTTTTGGGTTAATTCACACAGATTAAGGAAGGCATAGGTTCAACCCATCGGGGCATTGTAGAAACATATACCACAAGCTTCAATAGTAATTATCACCAGCTCGAAAGTAGAGCATGGTTGGCCAAATCAGGGAATAGGATTTACCAATGGCATTATGTATCAGGGAAATAACTTCTCAAGGTTTTTGTATACGAAGGACACTGCCGGATGATAATTCAATAAAGGATCTGACGGTCCATACCGGAGTTGATGTGAGCATCGGCACACAACCAGAGGAAGAAACAATGCAAAGGCATTGGATTATAGAAGCAACCGACTAATTGAATGCTCAAATGCCAAGGAATTATGATTTCCAAATCAAGGGATCAGAAGCAAACGCTCTGATTAAGGATGGGTAAGATGAACAAACTTAGGGGTACAATCGATGACAATTTGATTGGTCGAGAACCAGCTCCTGTTCAAAATGACGTCTGAGCCAGAAGGATGAATTCTAGGATCTGATTGTGGATTGCGAACATTCGCAACATATGGAATCAAGGGGCTCGAAATGATAATGACAAAGGATACTAATGAATATTGCTAGTCTTATGGAACGCAACCATAATGCAAGCAGATAAGTATTTGTGGAGAAATAGAGGGAAGAGGATTAACGGAAGATCAGATAGTACTTCAATGTATCTTGTGAATCATATGAACAACGAGGAAAGAATGGACACTCAGTAAGTGCGAGAAATTATCCGTAGGGGTATTCATGTGGCAAAGAACTTCAAGGCAATAGGCTCAAAGTATTCTCGAAACAAGAGAGATAATTTGGGGGTATCTTGTAATAACAAGATCAACGGGGAGTGATTGTAAGAATGGCAAGTGTATGTAGTTATCCATAAGGATATAGCAGTGGTAGGGAATTTGCAAAGGCGGTGGACACAAGTGTCTTGGGAAAACATTGAATAGCATCTTCGGAACCTTCTGGTGAAGTAGGCAATCATCTGTAATAAGAGGCTCTCCGGGAGAAAGTATTTATGAGAACCTAGTGTTAGAGTTAGCAAAATCATTTAACCCGAGTAGAAGAGAGATCAGAATCCCAGAGTAAAGACGAGGAATAAAATATCCTAATACCACCCAATGGCAATGTGGCACCCTGGCTCAGAGCAACCGGTTTACCATGCATTGCCAGCCCAGAGACCATGTCTTGTGGCAACACACAACATCTTGGTACAGAAAACAACCGATTTATTGATGCTAGCGGATCAAAGTTTACATTACAACAGGTAGCGAGGCCAAGCGGCACACACGGTGCGGCCGAACAATATGTACATTATTTAGTGAACATAAGGGCCTCGATCATAACAACTACGTGGCAGCGAAACAACATCGTAGCAGAACTCCATAGCACAAGGACACTGATGTGGACACGATCTAGACTCGGACATCGCTCCTTTCCAACAAGGCTTTCTTGAAATCTGGCATGACACACCAGGTCAGTACATTGAATGTACTTGCAAGCTCACAACATACATAAACATAATGACAAACAATATCATGATAATTAACCAATTATTAATAATGCAACAATATAACCACCATGCTGTGATCAAGCTCTTGTGAGAAAATCCCTTGGACTAGCTTACCAACGGTGATCACTCTTGGATCACAAACGTACCAACCTCAAAATCTTATCTATGAATATCTCGTGATCCTTCCCGCGATCACAACCATGACCCATATTTGGTCTAAAACGGTGATCCTTCCGGCGATCACAACCACGACCAACACTTAGTCTTAACCAACTCGATGACCTTCCCGCCATCATCAACAGTGCAGAGTTCATAACTTAGTGTGCAAGATTTATTAAATGTTGACCCATGGTGTGACCTACTTTCGAGCGTGTCTGTAACTGTGGACTCGGCTATCGATAGACTAATACACTCTGCAGAGGTAGCGCACTGTACCCACACCATGGAACCCATGGCCTCGCACTCCCATTCGGGTCGACCAACGGCATTCCGATGAAACGCCTCCATTGCCATGACACTCTCCCGGCCACTCCGACTCACTCCCCTGTGGGCTAGTCCTGGGTAGCCCCGTGTCTACCAAAGACACAATGACCACCGTCGTGGCCAAAACATAAACTGTCCCACACGGGGACACGGTACCAAAAATCTCAACAACGGGCACACAAGGTTATGTCTGCTTACCGGGCCAGGGTACCGCACGCCCATAACCTTCGCTCGTTGGAGGCACCGGCCAAAGGCATGGCAACGGATCGAATAAAGGCCTTCCCATAAAGGCAAATGTGGTTGCACTGGGAAAAACTCGATTCAGTGGCACCATGACCCGTTCAACGGTATATTCAAGTTGAGTTATTATCAGGTTCAACTTAAAGTGAAAATAACCGGTGTCATATTATGCCATGAAATGCAACACTAACATATGCATCACATATCAACGGAAATGATTGAGTCAACTATCTCCACACCAAGCATAAACATCAACAACTCATGACACTTCTCTGGTTAGGATTAAACCTTACTTTAAACAGAATCTTTTCTAGCAAATTTATCATTTTTCTCATGCAAGAAAATAACTCCATATAATTACTTATATCCATAACTATATTATCTTTCATAACAAAATTTAATTCTAGTTTCTTTACCAACTTAGTTAGCTTTAAACTTTCTGTAAATCAAGCATATTAACTTAAACAAGCAACTAACAGAATATAAATAACACAATAGTGATCTAAATGCATGGATTAAATCATTCATTCAAGTAGGAGAATCACAAATATTGTAATGGCACCATGAAAATGTTGATGTGGCTTGCCTTAGTGTAGCTGAGGTTCACAAGCCTCCTGGTGATCCTCAAGACAAGCCTCACCCTCTGAAAATAATTATAAACACAAAAAGAAAACATCAAGAACCCTTCTAAAATTCACCAGAAAATCTAGACAGTAGGGACAAATCCCATTTTTGGTGAGCTGCTAGATTTCTTTACAAAGAACACATTGCAAAAAAATCAATTCATTTGGACTTATGGTTAAAGAGTTTTGGCTGTTTGAAGCTCTCTGAAAAAATATGAAATTTGAATTTAATTAAAACAGACTGGGGGGGTGACGTCAAAGGCATAAAGCTTCGGGGCGCCACCACTCGTACTGCTTCACGCGCATACTGAGTGGCTGACTAGCGGGCCCCGCTAGTCACGCGAGGGGGAGAGGGAGAAAGAAACAGAGGATAGCGCGGCTTTGCCGGAGCACACGCCGGTGACGAGGGCTTCTTGGCCAAAACAAGAGGGAGGGATCGAGGGAGGAGACAGAGGCGCACCTGCCCGTACCCATGGAGTAGCTAGGGGTGGTCGGACGGCGTCGGAATCAACCTCTCTAGCGGAGGCAGAGAGCAGAGGTCGCCGGAGACGAAGACGATGGCAAACAGAGGCGACTCCAGGGGCTCCAACCAGGCGGAACAGCACCACTGGAGAGTGGCGGAGGCCCTGGAAGGGTTGCCCAGGCTTGGGAGGGGCCAGAGCTACGGAGACGACCCGAGGGGATCACCGGCGAGCTCGAGCTCGGGGACGGCAGCCTGCGGCTTGCCCGGCCAGGCTACGGCTATTTATGAGGTTGTGGAGTGTGTGCGAGTCATGGATGGTGCTCGAGGAGGCTGGGGAGGGCTCCATTTATAGCCGAGCATCGAGGGGGGTTCGGGCTCCGCCGGTGGACACCTAGACACGACGCCCGACAACGAATGACGTCAGTGAGAGGGGGAGAAGGAGACGCAGCTCACGCCGGGACTGTGGGCGAACGGGGACGAGCACAGGGGCACTGGGGTGACGACGAGCACAGTGCACACCGCACTGTTACATTGGCCAGACCGTGCCCGTGCTCGCTGCGGCGAGCTCAGGCGTCGGCGAGCGCCAGGAGGGAGTTAAGGGAGCTTGGACGAAGATTGTGGCGAAGTTTGGCAAGGCTAGGCAGTCGGGGAAGCGAGCACGCGAGCAACAAAGGCTCAGGCGTGACTCAGAGCGCGTCGGCACGCAGGTTGGCATCATGTACACGCGTGGTCACTGCGTGAACTCTGCCCTCAGGCCGACCTAAGTCAAAATTTCATGTATGGCTTGTTGTTTGTGGTTGTTTTGAAGATTACCACGCTTTGGTTTGGACCCACACGCAGTAGGATATATTTCATCCGCCTAGTAAGTTTCAGATCAGTAGCTTTGACAGCTTATTGTGGTCAAACGGCTGGGAGTTGAGGGCTGGGCTTTGGAGGTTAGCAATCATCTACTAAGGTGATGATGCACAAGAAAAATCAGCCACAATGGAGCAAGTAAAATGGTAGTTGCTATAGAAACCACCATTTTTGTCCAGAACAGAAAATATTTTCTGTAGGAAAAATATTCCAAAAATTTATGCAATATTTTTGCTCAGGAAGGTGCCCTATGGTTCAAAGAATATTTGTGAATTTTCTTAGATTTTTGTGGGCAAGAAAAATTGGGGTTGCTTTGGAGCACATTGAGCTGACTAGGGTTTAAGAGAGGGAAATGAATATTTTTCATTTAAGAAAAATATTCCAATTATTATTTTGAGATGAACCAGAGTGGGAATGATGGTTAGAGAGGGAAATGGGACACTTGGGTGAAAGCCAAGGGGTACCCAAGTGTTTAAGTCCATATGAAAAGATTCAAAACTCCAAATTTCAAATTCAATCCAACTAAAATCAGGCAAAGAAAAGAGGGCAAAAACCAGGCTATCATAGGCGACGTGGGCCCATAAGCCACACAACCATGTTAGTAAAAGTTTTGCAATGACTAGACTGGACTTTGGCCAAAGAGTTTGGAAGGGGGATTCCTACAGGCAGTCGGCTCTGATACCAACTTGTGACGCCACCGATTCAATAGTACACTAATCATACACGCAAACGTGTACGATCAAGATCAGGGACTCACAGGAAGATATCACAACACAACTCTAAACACAATTTAAAGTCATACAAGCATTATATTACAAGCCAGGGGCCTTTAGGGCTTGAATACAAGTGCTCAATCATAGATGAGTCAGCGGAAGCAATAATATCTGAGTACAAACATAAGTTAAACAAGGTGCCATAATATGGCTAGCACAAACTGGGAACCAGATCAAAGAGGCGCATGCCTCCTGCCTGGGATCCTCCTAACTACTCCTGGTCGTCAGTGGCCTACACGTAGAAGAAGGCACCCTCGGTGTAGTAGGGATCGTCGCCGACGGTGGTGTCTGGCTCTTGGGCTCTAACATCTGGTTGCGGCATTCGAGAAGAAAGGAAAAAGGGGAAAGGGGGGAGCAAAGCAACCGTGAGTACTCATCCAAAGTACTCGCAAGCAAGGATCTACACTACATATGCATTGGTATCAACAAAAAGGATAGTATATGTGGACAAAACTGCAGAATGCCAGAATAAGAGGGGGATAACTAGTCTTATCGAAGACTACGCTTCTGGCAGCCTCCATCTTGAAGCATGTAGAAGAGAGTAGCATGTGCAGCATGTAGAAGAGAGCGATCACCGGGTTGTATCTGGCACTTGAGAGGGTGTGTTTTATTAAGTATCCGGTTCTAGTTGTCATATGGTCGGAATACAACTCTGGGTCATCCTTTTACCGAGGGACACGGCTATTCAAATAGATAAACTTCCCTACAGGGGTGCATCACATTACCCAACACACTCGTTCCCTCTGGCCGGGAATTCCTGGGTCATGTCCTGCCTTGGAAGATCAACTTGTCGCAGTCCTACCTAGGCTCAACAGAGAGGTCAGCATGCCGGTCTAAATCCTAAGTGCGTAGGGGTTTGGGCCCATCTCCCATTGCACTCCTGCATGTTGCGTGGGCGGCCAAAAGCAGACCTAGCCTCCCTAATACAAGAGCAGGCGTTGTAGTCCAATTCAGCGCGCGCTGCTCAACCGCTAACGTCAAGAAGGCTTCGGCAGATACCACAAGGTCGAGTGCCCATAACTGTTTTCGCGTAGTTGGTTAGTGCGTATAGGCTCGTAGCCAGACTCAGATTAAATATCCAGATCTCGTTAAGTGTGTTATTTGAAGTATCCATGGACGCCAACCAGGGCCAGGCCCACCCGTCTCCTAGGTGGTCACAACCTGCCCTGTCGCTCCGCCACAAAGTAACACTCGAGGGCCATTGAGAACCCAGGCCCACCACTACCTGGGTGGAACCACCTGTCCCTTCAGCCCCCACATCCAAACAGTATCACAAGTGATGTAGCAGTATAGTAGTATATAGTATATTTATACGTCTCCAACGTATCTATAATTTTTGATTGTTCCATGTTATTATATTATCTGTTTTGGATGTTTAATGGGCTTTAATATGCTCTTTTATATTATTTTTGGGACTAATCTATTAACCGGAGGCCCAATGCCTGTTTCTGTTTTTTTGCCTATTTAAGAGTTTTGCAGAAAAGGAATACCAAACGGAGTCCAAACGGAATGAAACCTTTGCGATGATCTTTCTTGGACCGAAAGCAATCCAGAAGACTTGGATTCAAAGTCTGGAACTCCACGAGGTGGCCATGAGGCAGAGGGCGCGCCCCCCACCCTCGTGGGTCCCTCCTAGCTCCACCGACGTACTTCTTTCACCTATGTATACTCTTATACGCTAGAAACATCACAGAGAGCCATGAAACCACTTTTCCACCGCCGCAACCTTCTGTACCCGTGACATCCCATCTTGGGGCCTTTTCCGGCGATCTGCCAGAGGTGGAATCGATCACAGAGGGCTTCTACATCAACACCATTGCCTCTCCGATGAAGCGTGAGTAGTTTACCACAGACCTTCGGGTCCATAGTTATTAGCTAGATGGCTTCTTCTCTCTCTTCGATTCTCAATACAAAGTTCTCATCGATGTTCTTGGAGATCTATTCAATGTAATACTCTTGTGCGGTGTGTTTGCCGAGATCCGATGAATTGTGGGTTTATGAACAAGATTATCTATGAATATTATTTGGTTCTTCTCTTAATTCTTATATGCATGATTTGATATCTTTGCAAGTCTCTTTGAATTATCGGTTTAGTTTGGCCTACTAGATTGATCTTTCTTGCAATGGGAGAAGTGCTTAGCTTTGAGTTCAATCTTGCGGTGTCCTTTCCCAGTGACAGTAGGGGCAGCGAGGCACATATTGTATTGTTGCCATCGAGGATAAAAAGATGGGGTTTATATCATATTGCTTGAGTTTATCCCTCTACATCATGTCATCTTGCTTAATGCGTTACTCTGTTCTTATAAACTTAATACTCTAGAAGCATGCTGGATAGCGGTCGATGTGTGGAGTAATAGTAGTAGATGTAGAATCGTTTCGATCTACTTGACACAGACGTGATGCCTATATTCATGATCATTGCCTTAAATATCTTCATAACTATGCACCTTTCTATCAATTGCTCGGCAGTAATTTGTTCACCCACCGTAATTCATGCTATCTTGAGAGAAGCCACTAGTGAAACCTATGGCCCCCAGGTCTCTTTCTTATTATATTGCATCTCTTTTTATTTTATGTCGCATCTCGTTTACTATTTTGCAATCTTTACTTTCCAATCTATACAACGAAAATACCAAAAAAAATTTACTTTACTATCTCTATTAGATCTCACTTTTGCTAGTGACCGTGAAGGGATTGACAACCCCTTCATCGCGTTGGTTGCAAGGTTCTTGATTGTTTGTGTAGGTACTAGGTGACTTGTATGTTGTCTCCTACTGGATTGATACCTTGGTTCTCAAAACTGAGGGAAATACTTACGCTACTTTGCTGCATCACTTTTTCCTCTTCAAGGGAAAACCAACGCATCCTCAAGAGGTAGCAAGATGGATTTCTGGTGCCGTTGTGATACGTCTCCAACATATCTATAATTTTTGATTGTTCCATGCTATTATATTATCTGTTTGGATGTTTAATGGGCTTTATTATACATTTTTATATTATTTTTGGGACTAACCTACTAACCAAAGGCCCGGTGCAAATTGCTGTTTTTTTGCGTATTTCAGTGTTTCGCAGAAAAGGAATATCAAACGGAATCCAAACGGAATGAAACCTTCAGGAGAGTGATTTTTGGAACAAACGGAATACATGAGACTTGGAGTGGACGTCAAGGAAGCATCAAGGAGGCCACGAGGCAGGGAGGCACGCCCCCGACCCTAGTGGGCCCCTCGTGGCTCCCCTGACCGACTTCTTTCGCCAATATATACTCATATACCCCAAAAACATCCGAGAGCGCCTCAAAACCCTATTTCCACTGCCGCAACCTTCTGTACCCAAGAGATCCCATCTTGGGGCCTTTTCTGAAGATCCGCCGGAGGGGGAATCGATCACGGAGGGCTTCTACATCAACACCATAGCCTCTCCGATGATGTGTGAGTAGTTTACCACAGACCTTCGGGCCATAGTTATTAGCTAGATGGCTTCTTCTCTCTCTTTGGATCTCAATACAAAGTTCTCCTCGATCTTCTTGGAGATCTATTCGATGTAATTCTTTTTGTGGTGTGTTTGTCGGGATCCGATGAATTGCGGGTTTATGATCAAGATTATCTATGAAGAATATTTGGTCCTTCTCTGAATTATTTTATGTATGATTTGTTATCTTTGTAAGTCTCTTCGAATTATCAGTTTGGTTTGGCCTACTAGATTGATCTTTCTTGCAATGGGAGAAGTGCTTAGCTTTGGGTTCAATCTTGCGGTGTCCTTTCCCAGTGACAGCAGGGGCAGCAAGGCACATATTGTATTGTTGCCATCGAGGATAAAAAGATGGGGTTTATATCATATTGATTGAGTTTATCCCTCTACATCATGTCATCTTGCCTAATGCGTTACTCTGTTCTTATGAACTTAATAATCTAGATGCATGCTGGATAGCGGTCGATGTGTGGAGTAATAGTAGTAGATGCAGAATCGTTTCGGTCTACTTGTCGCGGACGTGATGCCTCTATACATGATCATGCCTAGATATTCTCATAATTATGCACTTTTCTATCAATTGCTCAACAGTAATTTGTTTACCCACCATAATACTTATGCTATTTTGAGAGAAGCCACTAGTGAAACCTATGGCCCCCAGGTCTATTTTCCACCATATAAGTTTCCAATCTATTTTACTTTGCAATCTTTACTTTCAATCTATATCATAAAAATACCAAAAATATTTATCTTATTATCTCTATCAGATCTCACTTTTGCAAGTGGTCGTGAAGGGATTGACAACCCCTTTATCGCGTTGGTTGCAAGGTTCTTATTTGTTTGTGTAGGTGCGAGGCGACTTGCGTGTAGTCTCCTACTGGATTGATACCTTGGTTCTAAAAAAATGAGGGAAATACTTATGCTACTCTGCTGCATCACCCTTTCCTCTTCAAGGGAAAACTAATGCAGTGCTCAAGAGGTAGCATATTGCTAGGGAGATCTACGCCAAGTCAAGACATACCAAGTACCCATCATAAACTCTTCTCCCTCTGTCGGTGGGAACGACACCTATGGGATCACAAGAATCCCTACTACGGTTCGCGGGGCACGGGGTCGTGAGAAGAGCGGATCTAACAGGTAGCACACGGTTCGTTTATCCAGGTTCAGGCCGCGAGGATGCGTAAAACCCTACTCCTGCTTTGGTGGATTATATATCTGTGTTCTTGAGCTAGCTATGGGGCGTGAGGAGCTCCAAAAAGCTGAATCCCTCCTCTGGTTGCCTCGGGCCTCCTTTTATAGAAAAAGGGGTTGCCACAGTGGCACACAGGAGGTGGAAAGGGTACAGTGATGCGAGGTTATCCCTCGCATTACATGACAAGGCGAATTTAATGCGTCTTCCTTAGGTGTCCTTACTTTATCGGGGACGGGGGAGAAACCTGTCTCGTCCGTCGCCACTCCTTCTTGTGTCGACACGTGCCCTGGCCAGCGATGCCTGCGGTGCCACGTAGGTAGGCAGGCAGCTGAGGTGGCGCAGTGGTGGGTCTTCACGAAGATCTGCATGCCGCCATGCAGGTGCCTGCCCAGTTGGTTGGGTCGGCAGCTGCATGCATGCGGTGGTGGAGGTTTAGTCAGTGTGGGCCTGATGGTGGCCCTGCAGGTGTCCTTGGTAAGGGCCTTGCCGGGGCCACGACACGGGTCTTGCCGGGGCGCCTGCTGTCATCCCCGGCAAGGCGCTTGCCGGGGGCCTTGTGGTCTTCCTCGGCTGGGATCCCGCCAAGGGTTGTCGTCTCCTTAGTGCGTATCTGATCTTGAATGTCTTCACAAAGATCTGCATGTCGCCATGGGGATGTCTCTAGAATCCTTACCCTTTGGGGGCAGTGGACTCAAGGGTGATTTGCTTCGTAGGCGCGGGACGAGTCGCCGCAGCAAGGGTCTTGCCGGGGCTGCTAGAACTGTCTCCCGGCAAGGATCTTGCCGGGGGAGTCCGCTTCGTCCCCTTTGCTCTTCGTGGTCTTGGCCTTGGCGTCGTAGTTCTCTTGAGCTTCGGTCTTACCCTGGCTCACCTCCCTTGCCTTGCTTGGTGTGGTGGTGCCCGTGGCTCAGACTGCCCGTGCACAGTTATAGGGGTACAAAAAGTGTACCCCTCTTTTTGTACACCGACAGGAGCCCCCGGGCCTGGTCCACACATAAGCGCAACGCGTTGTTGGGCTAGGTCCAAAAACGGTGCGCGGGCAGGCGGGGCGGTTTTTACCGCGGTAAGATTCTTCACGCGCTACGCTTCCCACGACTCCCGTGCGTGGCGTGACGTGGGGAGGTGCGTGTGACGTGGGCAGCATGCGTGGGGTTGGTTCCCGCAGGCATGCGTCACATCGTAGTAAAGGGGCGGTTCGCGCCTTCCCCATAAACGGAGGGAGGCGTGGAGGCGCGGCCCATTTACTGAATGGGGCTGAGGCGCGGTCTTCAAGGCATCCACTCCCCACGATCACGGGGTGGGGAGTGGTCGTCTCACCCGTCCCCTCGGTTCTGCACGTCCGCCACGTGTCTCCCATGCGCCTGGGGTGGCAAACGGTGGAGGCGGGAAACCGGGCCGTCGCTGGTTGGGGCGGCGGGTCGGTCTTGGCTCCCTGCGCCTTCCGTATCTTGATTGGCCGAGCAGGGCGGCTGAGCCCCAACCCCGATCCTTTATAAAGAGCGGGAGGGGGGGTGGCGTCCCACATTCTTTCATCTTCTTCTTCCTTCAGCTTCTGCTCCTCCCTTCCATCCGTCATGGAGAGAGGGAATCCCGGTCCTTCAACAGTGGCGGCGAGGGTCGGCGCTCGACAACGCGTCCCTCCTTCTCCTGCGCCTGCGGTGGCAGAGCCAGCCGCGAGGGGAAGGGGGAGGGGGCGAGGCCGTGGGCGAGGCCGGGGTGCTCGGGGAAGAGGAGGACGGGGCGGCGCGCCGGCCTCGCCTCCGCCAGCACCTCCTCCTCCAATGGAGAGCCATATTGGGGATGACCCTTGTGAGTTCTTCATCAGGTTGCGCCGGCCGCCGCGCCGTCGCCTTCGTCTCCCGACTCCATTTGCGCGGGAGATGGAGCTGGATCCGCCGGAATCGTTGCAGCTGCACATGAGGGGCTGCGGGATCAGTGGCACGCGGGTCCGCGTCGACTTCCCCGCCCCTCACGTGATGTATCTTTGTGGGAGATGGAAGACGTTTGCTCATATCCACCACTTGACGGAGGGGCTCACTCTCCATTTTAAGCTGATGGAGGGTGGCCTTCTCTCCGTCAAGGTCTTCGGGTGCTTTGGGACCCGTGCAAGGTGCTGCGTGGAGAGCTCTTCTGATAGTGAAGACTCCTCCTCGGGCGGGAGTGACGAGGAGGACAGCGGCAGCGGCGACGAGGGTAGTAGGCGGCAGGATGACGGGTCCGATTAGGTGTCAGGTGCCACTCCGTGCGGCATCGGCGACCCCATCATCCGCGTCGCCGGCTCCCTGAACTTCTCGGGGTCGTCTCCTTGGGCGGCTGGCGTTGGGAGGCTGCGGAAGAGGAACAGGGCGCGCGGTAAGGCCGTCAAGTGCGGGCACCAACGCCTTCGACGCGTGCTGACGTCATGCCGCCTCGTCTTCGAGCTCTACTTCCGGCGCCGCCATCACCATCCAGCCTTTGGACGGCCACCAAGATGTTCTCTTGGTGTCTTCTGCCACCCGTATCTCGCCTAGGCGCTCCTTTTGTCCCTTTTGCCTCCGTGACCTGCCTCCTGAGGAAAGGGACAAGAAAGGGATTACGGGCACCTTATCTCTTTTTAGTTTGTAAGCCTTTGGGCCTTTGTTGAATTTAAAACTTGTAATCCCATCATTCATGTTTTTCATTCCCTATGGACTGTACCTGAGTGGAATGTTTTTTTTAATGAAAAAGGGATGCTTGCCGGGTCATTTGTTTGCGGGTGGAACCCACAACAAGGAGTGAATCCTTGATATCTTCAAGATAAACATTTCCTTGCCCGGCAACAGGCCTTGCCGTCTCCCCACTTCGCTCGACCTTCCTCACGCCTTTGGCGGAGGTAGGGATGAGGCGGGTTCAGGCTCCTTGTTTCATCCTTCCGCTCCCGCGACTATGACCAAACTTAGCCTCAGGAACGAGCCCTAGGGCCTAGAGTTATGGGAGCACGGTAGCTTAGGGGAAAATGAGGTTTCACATACCTCAGTCCATAATGGAATGCATGATAAGGGATGAAGAACTTATCTGAAGCTGCAGTCCCCGGCAACCCTGGTTCGCCGTGGGTGAATCTTTGCTCTTGCAGCCCCGGCAATACTGGCTTGCCGGGGGCTAGATGCTGGTCTGTTCCTCTTTTTTTTCTCCCCAAGTGGTTCGGCACGGATATCTGTGTGTCCTGTGAACCAAAGAAGACAAAATAAAGACAAAGAGACGCACACTCGACCTCTAAGCTAGGGGTTAGTCGCCGCTAAGCACTATCAACCCTAACCAAGGACGAGACTCGACCTAGCATGCATGCTATAACTTAGGGCACCAGCGCTTCATTTACTTATGCTCAGGGTCTGCGCCTAGCTTTGTACAGAGGGTTACATGCATCACCGGCAAGGCTCGTACAAAAGGTGGCTTGTCGGGGGGCCCGGCAAGCCGCGCCTCATGGGTAAAACTTGCGAAGATGCTCAATGTTCCACGAGTTACTCACCGGAACGGCATCTTCGGTCTCCAGGCGGACTGCGCCGGGCCTGGTGACTCGTATTACCCGATAAGGCCCTTCCCACTTTGGCGTCAACTTGTTGGAATTCTTGGCCGATTGAACGCGCCGAAGAACAAGGTCGCCTTCCTCAAAGCTTCGGGCATGAACCTTGCGGCTATGGTAGTGGCGCAAGGCTTGCTGGTAGCGCGCTGCTCTCACAGCCGCCCGAAGACGATCTTCCTCAAGGAGTGTTGCGTCATCTTGGCACAGTTGCTCTTGCTCAAGCTCATCATAAGCGAGTACTCGAGGTGACCCGTATATGAGTTCAGTGGGGAGAACTGCTTCTGCCCCGTATACCAGGGCAAAGGGTGTCTGGCCGGTGGCTCGATTTGGCGTCGTTTTGATTGACCAAAGAACCGTCGGCAACTCATCAATCCAGCGCCTTCCACTCTTGCGCAGCCTGTCAAAGGTCTTTGTCCTTAAGCCTCGCAGTACTTCATCGTTTGCCCTCTCAGCTTGACCATTGCTTCGTGCGTGAGCAACGGAAGCGAAACAGACTTTGCTGCCGAGTTCTTGGGTATATTGCATGAAGGTGCGGCTTGTGAACTGTGTACCGTTTTCGGTGATGACCCTGTTGGGTACACCAAAACGACACACTAGTCCCTTGAAGAATTTGACGGCTGACTGAGCTGTGACCTTCCTCACTGCTTCCACCTCTGGCCACTTTGTGAACTTGTCGATTGCGACGTACAAGTACTCAAAGCTCCCGACAGCGCGGGGGAAAGGGCCCAGTATGTCGAGCCCCTAGACCGAGAAGGGCCAGGAGAGAGGAATGGTTTGAAGGGATTGAGCTAGCTGATGAAGTTTCTTTGAATGGAACTGACACGCTTCACACCTAGTGACTAGTGTCGTTGCATCCTGGAGGGCAGTGGGCCAGAAGAAGCCTTGCCGAAATGCCTTGCCGGCAAGGGCTCTTGACCCTATGTGGGATCCACATATGCCTCCATGTATCTCCGCCAACAGCCCCAGTCCTTCCTCTCGAGGGATACACTTCAATTTCACGCCGTTCGGCCTCTTTTTGTACAGGACGTCATCGACGAACTGGTACATAGTAGAGTGACGGGCTACTTTTTCCGCTTCTTCCTCCTCCTCAGGAAGTTCCCCTGTTTGGAGGAATCGGACGGTATGCTGTGCCCACGCTGGAGCCTGGGGCTCGACGGCGAGGACTAAAGGCATTTCCTCCCCTACAGGAGCGGCTGTCTCGACGGCAAGAGCTTGATGCTCTGTCGGAGCTAGCCGTCCTGTGGTGGGCTCAGTGTCTCCGGCAACATCCTTGCCGGCCGCTTCGGGGAGCTCGGCGGGAAAGTACTTGTCGGGCCCTGATTTTCTCCTCTTGTTCTGCTCTGTTGATGGATCAACGGATGGCTGAGTTAGCCGAAGCACAAAGGTACCTGGTTCCATAGGTAGCTTGAGGGCAGCGCATTTTGACAGGTAATCGGCAATATCATTCTCCGCTCAGGGAACGTATTCTGCCTGTATACCGTCAAAACGCTCTTCCAGCTATCTCACTTCATCGACGCGGGCCTTCATCAACGGGCTCTGGTAATCCTTGTTGACTTGCTTGACGACAAGTTGCGAGTCGCCTCTGACGACGAGTTTCTTGATTCCGAGGTCCGTCGCGATCCTAAGACCGGCAAGCAGCCCTTCATACTCAGTCGTATTGTTTGTTGACACCTCCCTGGGGAAGTGCATCTGGATCACGTACTTGAGGTGCTCTCCGATGGGCACGACAAGCAGTACGCCAGCCCCGGCGCCCTGTAAGGAGAAAGCTCCATCAAAGTACATGATCCAGTCGCAACTTGCCTCCTTGCTGGGGAGAGCAGTCTCTTGGGTTTCTTCGTCAGGCGTCGCGGTCCATTCTGCAACAAACTCCGCCAGGACTCAGCTTTGAATCGTCGAGGTACTCTCAAACTTGAGGCCAAAGCTGGACAGTTCCAGTGCCCACTCTACGATCCTTCCCGTTGCGTCTGGATTGTGCAATATCCGTTGCAGAGGGAGGCGAGTGACGACAGTGATTTCGTGCGCCTGGAAGTAGTGACACAGCTTCCTCGAGGCCATAAGAAGGCCGAAGAGCAGTTTCTGCACACCGGAGTACCTCGATCTAGCCCCCTGCAGGAGGGAACTAACAAAGTAGACCGGGTGTTGCATCATTTTCTTCTTCGGCGGCACTTCAATTGGTTGCGTCATCTCGGCATCGGTGGCATCGGGCTCCGTCGCTGCTATTACCTCATCATCAATTTCTCTCTGCGCCACTAGTGCGACACTAACCACCTGGTTCGTTGCCGCCATGTACAACAGCAACGGTTCCTATGGCCTAGGTGCAACTAGTATTGGCACGGAGGAGAGGTACCTCTTCAAATCTTGCAATGCTGCTTCGGCTTTTGGCGTCCACTCCATCGGGCCCGCCTTTTTCAAAATCTTGAAAAAGGGAAGGGCGTGCTCGGCGGACTTGGAAATGAACCTGCTCATGGCGGCAAGGCAACCAGCAAGCCGACACACATCCTTGACTCGCTTGGGCACTTCAATCTGCTCTATAGCTTTGATCTTGTCCGGATTGGCCTCTATCCCAAGCTGTGACACAAAGAACCCGAGAAGCTTGCCAGACGGGACGCCGAAGACGCACTTCTCAGGGTTCAGCTTGAGATTGATCTTGCGTAGGTTTGCAAATGTTTCTTGTAAATCTGATATGAGGGTTGCCCTGTTCTTGGTTTTGACCACTATATCATCCATATAAGCTTCCATATTTCTATGGAGCTGGGGTTCAAAACCAATCTGGACCGCCCTTGCAAACGTTGAACCAGCACTCTTCAACCCGAAAGGCATCCGTATAAAGCAATACGTACCACATGGGGTGATGAATGCCGTTTTCTCTTCATCTTCCCTTGTCATGAAGATCTGGTGGTAACCGGAGTAGGCATCAAGGAATGACAACAGATCACACCCAGCTGTGGAGTCAACAATCTGGTCGATGCGCGGCAACGGGAAGGGGTCTTTGGGACAAGCCTTATTAATATCTGTGTAATCAATACACAGCCTTCACTTCCCATTTGCCTTGCGCACTACCACCGGATTGGCCAACCACGTTGGATGGAGCACTCCTCTTACCAAACCCGCTGCTTCCAGTTTCCGGATCTCCTCTGTGATGAACTCTTGTCGTTCCAAAGCTTGCTTTCTGGCCTTTTGCTTGACGGGCCGCGCATGAGGACAGACAACAAGGTGGTGCTCAATCACTTCCCTGGGAACGCCGGGGATGTCAGATGCTTGCCATGCAAACACATCAACATTCGCCCGCAGGAAGGTGACGAGCGCGTCTTCTATTTGTCGTTAAGGGTGGAGCTTATGGTAAAAGCTCCTCCCGTGCCGTCCTCCTTGACAGAAACCTTCTTGGTTCCCGATGGTGTGGCCCTCGACTTCTTGTTTCTGTCGGCGGAGCTCTCTGGCACGTCCTCGACGGGAGCGCTACACTCCGAAGAGGTGCGCTTGCCGGAGTGGGTGCCTGAGGTCTCACAGGTCTTCTTCTTTTGCCTTCCCGGGGCTCCAGCGGCAGGAGCAAGCGCCTTAGCAGCGACGGCTGCTGCAACTGCTTGTTGGTAGAGTTGGTCAGCGCAAATTAGCGCATCCTTCTTGTATGATGGGACGGTGATGATCGTCACAGGCCCCGACATCTTCAGGGTGTTGTAGGCGTAATGTGACGCCGCCATGAACTTGGCCAGCGCTGGGCGGCCAAGGATCCCGTTGTAAGGCAAGGGGATCTTGGCAACGTCGAACACAATCCTTTCTGTCCTGTAGTTCAGATCACTCCCAAAAGTTACGGGCAACGTGACTTTTCCCTTTGGTTGACTTCTTCCTGGGGTGACCCCCTGAAACGTGCCCGTCTCTTTGAGGTCTTCATCAGGAATCTGCAATTTCTCGATCACGGCAGGCGAGATTAAGTTCAGACCGGCCCCGCCATCGACTAGCATCTTTGTCACCTTGAGGTTGCGTATTGTTGGTATAACCAACAATGGCAAGCACCCGACTGCAGTAGTGCGATCAGGGTGATCCTCAGTGTCAAAAATGATAGGATTGCTGGACCACTTTAGTGGCCTTTGGGCATCAAACGACGGTTCCGCCGCTGTAATCTCACGCGCCCATTGTTTAAGCTGGCGGTGAGAGGTATGCAGCGAGGCGCCGCCATCGACGCACATGGCCTCTGTAGCTTTCTGGAACTCTTGGTCTCCAGACTCATCGTCCTCTTCGTGATCATCGTCTTCTGGCTTTTTGTCACGGCCCCGGGCGGGCCTCTCCTGCTGTTTATCTTTGCCGCGACGGCTCGCCTGGCCGCCACGCTTCTTGCCGGACCCCTCAGCACCGTCCTGGCCTTTCTCCTTGTCCCGCCTCTCATATTCAGCCCTCTGCTTCTCAGCAAGGATCTCAACCTGTCGGCAGTTCTGGAGATCATGGCCTTTGGTGAGATGGATCTTGCAGTATTGCTTGTCGGAGTTTCCTGGCTTCTCGGCAGCCGCCAAGGCCCGGCAGGCGACACATCCGGCAATTTCCTTGCCGGGGTCATCTGCCTTGGTTTTCTTGGCGGAGCCGGTGTCGTCAGATCCCTCGACGGCAAGCACAACTTTACCTTTGCGCTTCCTGTTGCGGCGCCGGCCTTTCTTCGTCGGGGCGGCAGTATCCTCATCTGAGGAGTCGGTTTCCACGCCGGCATCTTCGCCGGGGTACTTCCTTCCCTCTTCAGCTCGGGCACATCTATCAGCAAGAACATAGAGTTCTGCCACATCTTTCACCTTGTTCATTGCTAGTTCTTCGTGCATCTTGCGGTTACGCACGTTCTGATGGAATGCGCTGATGATGGCGGCAGGGTGAACATCAGGGATATTGTACTGTACCCGGCTGAACCTCTGTATATACTTGCGCAGACTCTCGCCTCCCTTCTGGGGAATGACATGCAGGTCGCTTGCTTGGCCATGGGCTTGGTGACCTCCAGTAAAGGCGCCCACAAACTCATGGCACAAATCCGACCAGGAGGAAATGGATTCTACCGGCAAGTGCATCAACCACGACATGGCGTTGGGTTTAAGAGCCAATGGAAAGTAGTTCGCAAGCACCTTATCGTCGCGGGCTCCGGTGGCTTGCATCGCGATGGTGTAGATGCTGAGGAACTCAGACGGGTGAGTCTTGTCGTTGTACTTTTCGCCAACGTCAGGTTTGAAGGTGTGGTGAGTGGGCCACTGGAACTGCCGCAGCTCACGGGTAAAAGCCAGACCGCCTACCTCGTAAGGTAGGCCTCCAGGGCTCTCCAGGGTCGGGTGGTTCACAGCAGGCCCTGCTCGCCTGTCTGACTGGTGGCGCGCTCCGCGCCGGCGCTCGATAGTGGTTCAAGCGTCTTCATGGGCTCGTTCCCGAAGAACTTGGCGCTGGTCACAGTGGGTCCGCCGGTCAGACGATGCTATGGAGATGTCGTCGCCCGCGACGTCGCGACGAGCCGGCGTTCGCGGTACCGGACGGGGAAGAGGTGAATGCACCATGGTCGCGGCGCCGCCGGCTTTTCCGCCACTGGTCCGCGGGACTCCATCGGAGCGTCGACCCGGGGGCCCCACCGGACTTGGTTCGTCTTTGTTGGCCACCGCAACAAGGCTTCGGATAGTGGCTCTCCATTCGTCGAGTTTCCCCGTAGTGGGAGGAAAGTCGAGGAGCAACTGCGCGCGCGCCAGGGCCTCTGCTGGCATCAGTGGCAGCGAAACCTGCACGGATCGCGATGCGCTTCGACTTCTGACCATGTCAGAAGGAGCTCTATCACGACCCCGCGGTCGCATGCTGTTTTCACCAGCGCCTCGGCGAGTGGGCAGGTCTTCTACGTCCCGGGAGTGGCGCTCGGGGCTCTTCCCGCGGTGACGCCCGGGATCTTCGGCGTGATTACGCCGTTTGTCGCGCGCTGCCTGGGAGGAGCGCGCTGTTGGCGACGGCGTGGGAGTCTTGGAGGCCCTTGCGTCGCCTTCGGGCGGGGCGGCGATGACCTTGGAAGGCCCTGCTCCACCCCCGAAGGACTTGGCTCTACCTTTGGATTTGGCGACGTGTGGCCCGTTACCAGGCGCACAAACATCGCCGCCTCCCAAACTCTGGCTGCTGGGATGGTGTTGGTGTTCGCGAGCAGCGCCCCGGGTCCTCTCTGCGACCGGTCCGCTGCTCGCTCGCGTCGGGACGGGCTGTCCGGCTTCCGACTAGCCAACCACCACCGTCGTCTTCTTCTTGGGCGCCATGATGATGAAGAAGCGCCGAACTAACTACTAAAGCCAATTCTCACAACTGAACCGCCCCTACTTGGTGCGCCAAGGATGTCGGTGGGAACGACACCTATGGGATCACAAGAATCCCTACTACGGTTAGCGGGGCACAGGGTCGTGAGAAGAGCGGATCTAACAGGTAGCACACGGTTCGTTTATCTAGGTTTGGGCCGCGAGGATGCGTAAAACCCTACTCCTGCTTTGGTGGATTGTATATCTGTGTTCTTGAGCTAGCTACGGGGCATGAGGAGCTCCAAAAAGCCAAATCCCTCCTCTGGTCACCTCGGGCCTCCTTTTATAGAAAAAGGGGTTGCCACAATGGCACACAGGAAGTGGAAAGGGTACAGTGATGCGAGGTTATCCCTCGCATTACATGACAAGGCGCATTTAATGCGTCTTGCTTAGGTGTCCTTACTTTATCGGGGACGGGGGAGAAACCTGTCTCGTCTGTCGCCGCTCCTTCTTGTGTCGACACGCGCCCTGGCCAACGACGCCTGCGGTGCCACATAGGTAGGCAGGCAGCTGAGGTGGCGCAGTGGTGGGTCTTCACGAAGATCTGCATGCCACCACGCAGGTGCCTGCCCAGCTGGTTGGGTCGGCAGCTGCATGCATGCGGTGGTGGAGGTTTAGTCGGCGTGGGCCTGATGGTGGCCCTGCAGGTGTCCTTGGTAAGGGCCTTGCCGGGGCCCCGGCAAGGGTCTTGCCGGGGCGCCTGCTGTCATCCCCGACAAGGCGCTTGCTGGGGGCCTTGTGGTCTTCCTCGGATGGGATCCCGCCAAGGGTTGTCGTCTCCTTAGTGCGTATCTGATCTTGAATGTCTTCACAAAGATCTGCATGTCGCCACGGGGATGTCTCCGGAATCCTTGCCCTTTGGGGGCAGTGGACTCAAGGGTGATTTGCTCCGTAGGCGCGGGACGAGTCGCCGCGGCAAGGGTCTTGCCGGGGCTGCTAGAACTGTCTCCCGACAAGGATCTTGCGGGGGGAGTCCGCTTCGTCCCCTTTGCTCTTCGTGGTCTTGGCCTTGGCGTCGTAGTTCTCTTGAGCTTCGGTCTTACCCTGGCTCACCTCCCTTTCCTTGCTTGGTGTGGTGGTGCCCGTGGCTCAGACTGCCCGTGCACAGTTATAGGGGTACAAAAAGTGTACCCCTCTTTTTGTACACCGACAGGAGCCCTCGGGCTTGGTCCACACATAAGCGCAATGCGTTGTTGGGCTAGGCCCAAAAACGGTGCGCGGGCAGGCGGGGCGGTTTTTACCGTGGTAAGATTCTTCATGCGCTGCGCTTCCCACGACTCCCGCGCGTGGCGCGGCGTGGGAAGGTGCGTGTGACGTGGGCAGCATGCGTGGGGTTGGTTCCCGCAGGCATGCGTCACATCGTAGTAAAGGGGCGGTTCGCGCCTTCCCCATAAACGGAGGGAGGCGTGGAGGCGCGGCCCATTTACTGAATGGGGCTGAGGCGCGTTCTTCAAGGCGTCCACTCCCCACGATCACGGGGTGGGGAGTGGTCGTCTCACCCGTCCCCTCGGTTCTGCACGTCCGCCACGTGTCTCCCATGCGCCTGCGGTGGCAAACGGTGGAGGCGGGAAACCGGGCCGTCGCTGGTTGGGGCGGCGGGTCGGTCCTGGCTCCCTGCGCCTTCCATATCTTGATTGGCCGAGCGGGGCGGCCGAGCCCCAACCCCGATCCTTTATAAAGAGCGGGAGGGGGGATGGCGTCCCACATTCTTTGAAGGACGCTAGATGAATTATTTGCCATCGCATTACATTATTTGCCATTCGCCTCTCATTTTCCTCTCCCCCACTTCTAAAACGATTTTCGAAAACCTTTGCCTTTTCTTCGCCCTTGCTTCCCTTTTTATTCGTCTTTTTCTCCATGGCCGAATCTAGAGGAACTTCGGGTTTTCTCTCTGGATCAAGTATCTTGGATAACCCATCTATCCTTTCCAAGCTCATAAATAATGATGCTATGGAAAAACTTACTGGGATGGTTGAGGAGGATTTCAATCTTGATGAAGATGATCCCGGAATTTTTCGCTATTTTCTTGATGAATCTTTGAAGGACGCTTGGGATCAGTTGCTGAGGATTCGAGCCATCTATGTGCCCCAATATCAAATAGAGGTTTACTTAAAGAGCTTTTATTTTGGCCTCCCCCTTCTTTTAAGAAAGTTTTGGATTCTATTTTTGAAACCGGTTTTCTTGGAGGGGATGCCATCGATACTTATGAGAATATGAAAACCATATTTGGGCACCCCAAGGAAAAGGGTGTTGAATCTACCGCCATTATGAGTTTCTACCAAAACGAATTAATTAAAGAGATAAAGGAAAGTTTAGATGTAAATTTTCGCAATGTGCTTAATCTTTCTTCCACTATCAATGGCCATGTGCTCTCACAAAACAGAAAGATAAATGCTATAGATAAGAAATTTTCTCTTGTCTTCACCAATACCAAAGATGTCAATACCTAGATCTATTCTTGTTTTTTATGCCTAGCTAGGGGCGTTAAATGATAGCACTTGTTGGGAGGCAACCCAATTTTATTTTTGTTCTTTGCTTTTGGTTCCTGTTTAGTAATAAGTAATTCATCTAGCTTCTGTTATGATTGTGTTTTTATGTTTTAAGTAGTGTTTGTGCCAAGTAAATGCTTTAGGATCTTCTTGGGTGATTGTTGTTTGATCTTGCAGATAAAAGCAGAAAGTATGCGCTCACGAAAATAATTATCATTTTTTACTAGAGAGAGATAAAATACCAATTCCAACTGCAGTAGATCAATATACTTTTTATCCTGGTCATCCTAATTTTTCAGAATTTTTGGAGTTACAGAAGTATTCGAAATCTCCAGATTGCTACAGAGTGTTCTGTTTTTGACAGATTCTGTTTTTCATGTGTTGTTTGCTTATTTTGATGAATCATTGAGTAGTATCGGGGGGGGGGGGGGGTGGGGGGGGTGGGGGGGGGGAGGGGGGGGGGGGGGGGGGGGGGGGTATGAACCATAGAGAAGTTGGAATACAGTATGTTTAACACCAATATAAATAAATAATGAGTTCATTACAGTACCTTAAAGTGGTGGTTTATTTTCTTATACTAATGGAGCTTATGAGATTTTCTGTTGAAGTTTTGTGTTGTGAAGTTTTCAAGTTTTTGGGTAAAGATTTGATGGATTTTGGAATAAGGAGTGGCAATAGCCTAAGCTTGGGGATGCCCAAGGCACCTGTCGGTGTCAAAACCGGCGGATCTCTGGTAGGGGGTCCCGAACTGTGCGTCTAGGCCGGATGGTAACAGGAGGCGTGGGACACGAAGTTTTACCCAGGTTCGGGCCCTCTTGATGGAGGTAAAACCCTACATCCTGCTTGATTAATATTGATGATATGGGTAGTACAAGAGTAGATCTACCACGAGATCGGAGAGGCTAAACCTTAGAAGCTAGCCTATGGTATGATTGTTGTTGTCTATGTTGTCCTACGGACTAAAACCCTCCGGTTTATATAGACACCGGAGAGGGTTAGGGTTACACAAAGTCGGTTATAATGGTAGGAGATCTGAATATCCGTATCGCCAAGCTTGCCTTCCATGCCAAGGAAAGTCCCTTCCGGACACGGGACGAAGTCTTCAATCTTGTATCTTCATAGTCCAGGAGTCCGGCTGAAGGTATAGCCCGGCCATTCGGACACCCCCTAATCTTGGACTCCCTTAGTAGCCCCTGAACCAGGCTTCAATGACGACGAGTCTGGCGCGTAGATTGTCTTCGGCATTGCAAGGCGGGTTCCTCCTCCAAGTACTTCATAGAAGATTTTGAACACAAAGATAGTGCCCAGCTCTGCAAAATAAGTTTCCACATATTGCCATAGAGAGAATAATATTTACACAAATCTAATCTGCTGACGTATTCCGTAGCGTGACACGCCACGGCCAAGCCTTTATCCGAGTCGTTTCATTATCCCACCTCAGCGCGTCATGCGAGGCGGTTTCCTTGGCACGTCTTGTCAAAGCAGAGATCGTGTCCCCTTATTCCGGGATTCTCATCAATACGGGCGTGGGTAACCCAACCGCGCCTTTGATTATGGCGCTTGGAGATAAGCGAGTTTTACCAGGCTGGCGGGGACATGTAGTTGCGTCCACCCATATAAGGGGATAAGGATCCACCTTTTTCACCTACGCCTTCTTCCTCCTTCGCCTATCCATTCTTGCGCACTCGAGCTCCAGCGCCCAAGTCCGCACTCCCCACCTCAACCTCCTCCAGCCATGTCCGGAGCGGGAGGCAAGTGGATGGTCTCCTCCGTCACGGAGGGACACATGAAAAAGCTGAGGAAGGCTGGATACCTGTCTAACGACATCGCGTACCGACTCCCCGAAAAGGGGCAGCTCATCCCCACCCCTAGGCCCCATGAGAGGGTGGTGTTCCTCCACCATTTCCTCCACGGACTGGGCTTCCCCCTCCACCCATTTGTCCGGGGGCTCATGTTCTACTACGGCCTGGATTTCCACGATCTGGCCCCGAACTTCGTCCTCAACATCTCGGCGTTTATCGTCGTGTGCGAGGCGTTCCTCCGCATCCACCCCCATTTCGGCCTATGGCTCAAGACTTTCAATGTCAAGCCGAAGGTGGTGCGCGGCAACCAGGCGGAGTGCGGAGGCGCCATGGTGGGCAAGATGGCCAACGTCCTATGGCTCGAGGGCTCCTTTGTGGAGACCTTGAAGGGGTGGCAATCGGGGTGGTTTTACATCACCGAGCCGCGCGATGCCGAATGGGTCGCACCCCCTGAGTTTCGATCCGGACCCCCTACGTGGCTCACTTCCTGGAAGGAGACGGGCCTGTCTTGGGGTAAAAAAGGAGAGCTGACCGGACTCCAAACAAGCATCCAAACCCTGGCAGACAAGAAGCTCAAACTTGTCAACGTAGTCCAGGTTATGCTCATCCGCCTGATCCTCCCATGTCAACGACGGGCTTTCAACCTGTGGGAGTTCGACCCGGCGCGGCACCAAACTCTGAGCAGGCTCTTCGACACGACGTACGAAGATGCCTGGAAGGTGCTTTTCAAAGGCACCGAGGCTCCCGCATCCGCTACCGAGGATCGCGGATTCAGTGCGCAACGTCACGCTCTCGGGGTAAGCTGTTTTTTTCCTTTTATAGGGTATCAGTTTTTCATAGTTTGACTCCATGTGGGATCTAAGCTCCCTTACCTTTGACAGGATTGGCAGGTGATGTCCGGATAGATCAATTGTCCGGCTCCTTTGCCTGAAGGCCCAGCGGACGCTCGCTTGGCGAAGCTGCTGGTTCCGGCACCCTATGTGGTGCCGGAGAAGAAGGCCGTGAAAAAGGCCGCGGGGACTCGAAAGAGTGCCCGGCGCCAGGAGGTGTCGGATCCATCATCCGATAGTTCCGAGGCGCATTCCTCCCGTGAAGACGAGGAGGGAAAAGAAGAGAACTCTCCCCCTTCAGCGGGAGGAGAGAAGAAAAGGAAGGCCACCCTCTCTGGGGAGGCCGGAGGGTCCAAGAAGGGGAAAACCCTTCCTCCGGACTACTCCACCGATGCCGACGACGGCGGAGAGGAGTGGCAGCCCAGGGCCAAGCCCCTGGCGAAATTGTAAGTATCCAGATACCGGAGTAATTCATAGTATCCGTTTATTGCGCGGATTTCCCTTACGTCGGATATGTTTATGCAGCCCACCCAAAGACCGGCTCGACGTGACGTCGAGCGGCTCACTGGACTCGTCGGATGTGAACTCGCTTCCGACGGCTTCCTCCCCCCGCCCTACGGACGACACCGAAGTGTTGTCCCAACAGGTTCCAAGCCGGGAGGGGGTGGTCCTGGAGGCGCCGCAAGGCGACCTCCCGGACTCCAGGAGTAAAGGGGATGAAACCCCCTCGGGCTCCAAGTCCGGCTCTAGGTCGGACACCGCTCCGGAACCTTCAAAGGTTCCAGAGTCCGGCGGGGGACCTCCTTCCAAGAGGAGCAAGTCCACCGTGCCGGTGGCCCCCGTCCAACCGGAGGCGCCGGACAATATGTTGGAGGCACTCCAAGGCGCCTCCATTGACGAGGAGCACCGCACTATTATGAGTGTGGTGGTCCAGAAGGTTCAGTTCGCCAAGAGCGGACTGACTGAAGCTTGTACTAGCCTTTTGACAGGCTTTGAGGTAAGTAAAGAATGTTTAAATAATATTACCGCATAGACAGTAGCCCATGATGCTCTGTTGGGCGTTCGGGAAGAAAAGCCGGATAGAGGATCAAATAGAATTCGCAGGAGTCTAACAAAAATGAGTCAATATGCGTATGCAGGCTTCCCTGCTTGCGTCTGCCGCACTGACTGCGGAAGTGGACACGCTAAAGCAGAACCTCGAGTGGTCCGAGCAAGAGCTCGGGCGTGCCAAGAAGCAGCTCGAGGACAATGAAGGTAAGAAATACCCTGTTTTTAAAAAAAAGTGCAATTGCAAAGAATGACAGTATTATCGTGGCTATTGTAGGGGCCACGTCTGAAGTGGTGACCCTTAAGCAAGCGCTGGTCGAGGCCGAGAAGAGGGCGGCCTCGGAGCGCACCGAGCGGGAGAAGTATGAGGCCGAAGTTGGCAAGGTGCGTCAAGAGCTCCAGGCTCTCATGGAAAAACATGAGAGTTTGGAGCTTGACTCAAAGACGCGAGCGTCTGAGCTCGCGGTGGCTATTGAAAATGCCAAGTCTGCTAAGGCCGAATCCCAGAGGACCCTCCAGGAGTTGGATGAGGTGAATAAGATAGCAGCGGGTAAGGCATTCTTTATGCAAAGTAAACACATAAACGTGAGTTACTTGATACTTACCCGAATCCGGAGCTCTCCAGGAGTGTTTGCAGATCTTCCCCGGAGTGTATCCGATGCCGCCGCATTCTATCGAGCCGCAGAGGGTAGCTCGACAGAGAAGGTGTTCTGGTCTCAGTACGCTGAGGCAGGACACCCCGTGCCCCTGAGTGACCAGCTAAAGCAACTGGTCGAGCTCCACAAGGCGGCCGAATGGGCCATGAAGGGCCTCGTAGTTCGGCTGTGGCCTGGAGAGGCTCTGCCTCAGAGCTATTTCGGGCTGGTGCGGCGGCTGGTGGAGGCCTGTCCGAGGCTTGAAGACATCAAGCGCTCCGTCTGCATTGAAGGTGCCCGTAGGGCCCTTGCCCGTGCTAAGGTGCACTGGGGCAAGCTGGATGCTGAGAAGCTTGTGAAGGACGGGCCACCGCCGGGGAAAGAGCATCGCAAGCCCGAGAAGTATTATAAGGATGTTCTCAAGGGTGCCTGCCTTGGGGCGGATGAATGTACCAAGGATGTATTTTTTGAGTAAAACTCGCTCGTGTTATCCCGTGCGCTGAAAACTTGTTCATATGCGCTAAGCAATGCTGTTGAAATTTAAAATATTACCTTCTGTGCAGCTGTTTATCAATACTGAGAGATGGCGAGTCGTCGGCTTCTGCCCCCGTGCCGCTAGTGCTGGGGTGTTCGGGGATAAACCTGGGCGCTCTTTTCCCATATTTGGGTCCTTCGAGGGAGGCGCTCAGCCCAACGAACAAGGCAATCAGACTATAATGCGTGAACACTCTCACTTAGCCATAGAATTCTATAATTTTAAATTTCGGCGAAGCCCCTAGTATTCGGAAGACCGAGTTCGGGGCGCTATTCACGCCTTGGCCGGACAGAGCCGACTCCTCGCCCTAAGCGGCATAAGTCTTTAGGGACTCGAAAAAACCTCTCGAACAGCGACCAGCTCTCGCTTCATCATGACAGTCAGTTTTAGCTTTCTCCACTGAGGTGCTCGGCCCAGCTCAACTGGGGCACAATCGCAGTGGTTCTCCTAGTGCTACCTTAGCCGATATAGCGAAACGTAAGGCACCAAAACATAGGAGCCGGGCAAACCCAACTATTGACCCAAGACATGATTCGGAGCCGATGCATATAATGCTATAAGTTCGGGGTGCCGCACTTGTGAAAGTGTCTGGACTTCTCACACCATATTGAGGGGTACTAAAGCCCCCGGCGTATTTTGGCCGTACCAATGTGTACGGGTGCAACATGTCGTTAAAGAACATATATGTATAAAGAAAAAAGGTAATGCAAAAATAGACGAAAGCTATGCATTGTTTATTAAAAAGGGCTGCGATCAAAGCAGAACGATACAAATAATACGATAAGTGAAAGGTTGGACTAGTTAACATGTCCGTTCCAGGGGCAAGCTGCGGAATAGTATGCGGAACAGGTATACTGCTCGTGATAGAGACCACCTGGGAGTTCCGTAATGCGGCGTGGCTTGTATGCTTCCCTGGTTCTTGCATCGTTTGTGCGGTAATTGAACTGCCGAAGAGGCCTTCCGAAGGATGGAGTCCTGAAAGTAAGAGAAAATTTCAAAAAAATTGGCAGCCCCTGGTACGGTTTAAGCCGTGTTTCGGTCATGCCGTGATGGTGCCCTTCCCCCCTGTACCCATGGTATCTCTAGAGCGTAGTTATGTACGCGAAGTACTGGCGTCGCCTTTTTGCGAAGGTTGGGGTTGGGTCGCATTGCTACGCCTACTCGGAACGTGCTAGGCGGTCTTGTTGTGGGTTACTCCGGGCGCGCTTGACGGTGTCCGGACATTTAATGGCCGGACTGGAGAATTGCCTGGAGAGGCTGCTTTGTACTTCCGCTACAAGGGCCGCCGTGTGCTCCTCCGTTCGGAAGGAGCGTTCGGTGTTTCCATTGACCGTAATTACTCATCGAGGGCCTGGCATATTGAGCTTAAGGTATGTGTAGTGCGGTACCGCATTGAACTTGGCAAATGCGGTTCGTCCGAGCAGTGCGTGATAGCCACTGCGGAATGGGACTATGTCGAAGATCAACTCCTCGCTTCGGAAATTATCCGGAGATCCGAAGACCACTTCAAGTGTGACTGAGCCTATACAGTTGGCCTCTACACCTGGTATTACGCCTTTAAAGGTCATTTTGGTGGGCTTAATCCTCGAGGGATCTATGCCCATTTTCCGCACTGTATCCTGGTAAAGCAGGTTCAGGCTGCTGCCGCCGTCCATAAGGACTCTAGTGAGATGAAATCCATCAATAATTGGGTCTAGAACCAATGCGGCAAATCCGCCATGACGGATGCTAGTGGGATGGTCTCTTCGATCAAAGGTGATCGGGCAGGAGGACCATGGGTTGAACTTTGGGGCGACTGGCTCTACCGCGTATACGTCCCTTAACGCACGCTTCCGCTCCCTTTTGGGGACGTGGGTTGCGTATATCATGTTCACCATCCACACTTGTGGGGTAAAACCCTTATGTCCATTGTTTTTCGGCGGCCGGGGCTCCTCGTCGTCATCGCTATGCAGCCCCTTGTCTTCATTTTTGGCGTTTAACTTGCCTGCCTGCTTGAACACCCAACAATCCCTGTTGGTGTGATTGGCCGGATTTTCGGGGGTGCCATGTATTTGGCACAAGCGGTCGAGTATTCGGTCCAAGCTGGACGGGCCCCTAGGATACCTTTTGAATGGCTTTTTCCGCTGACCGGATTTAGAGCCTCTGAATCCGGCATTAACTGTTGTATCCTCAGCATTGTCGTCGTTAATGCGGCGCTTCAGCTTGTTGCGACGCGACCTACCACTACTGTCCCTGGTGTCCGAATTACCAGGGTTCTTGGTCATATTGTTGCTACGAGCAAGCCAGCTGTCTTCTCCCGCGCAAAAGCGGGTCATGAGTGTCGTGAGTGCTGCCATAGATTTCGGCTTTTCCTGTCCTAGGTGCCGGGCCAGCCACTCGTCACGGATATTGTGCTTGAAGGCTGCTAGGTCCTTAGTGTCCGGACAGTCGACTATTTGATTTTTCTTTGTTAGGAACCATGTCCAGAATTGCCTAGCCGATTCCTCTGGCTGCTGAATTACGTGACTTAGGTCATCGGCGTCTGGGGGTCGCACATAAGTGCCCTGAAAATTGTCGAGGAATGCGGCTTCCAGGTCCTCCCAACAACTGATTGATCCTGTTGGCAAGCTGTTAAGCCAATGCCGAGCTGGTCCTTTAAGCTTGAGTGGGAGGTATTTGATGGCATGGAAATCATCGCCGCGGGCCATGTGGATATGAAGGAGATAATCCTCTATCCATACCGCAGGATCTGTTGTGCCATCATATGATTCGATGTTTACGGGTTTGAAACCCTCGGGGATTTGATGATCCATTATTTCATATGTAAAGCATAGTGGGCATGCGGCGCCTCTGTACTGGGCGATATCATGACGTAGCTCCAATGAGCTTTGTCTACTGTGTTCAGCCCTGCCGAATTTGTGGTCGGCATGACGGTTACCGTCTCGAGCCGTGGGGCGCCCACGCGATCCGTAGATCGATCGTGTTTGTCTTGCCTTGTCCTCCAACATGTCTCGTAAGTCTGGCGCATATTCCCATGCCTTGGTACGGGGTGCGGCTTGAGTGGAGGGTCGGGAGGCCTCTCTGTCGCGGCCACGAGGTGGCCGGTCGGCCGCATCAAGTGCTTCCTCCTCTAATCGGGGTAGCAACCTGCGCTTTGGGTAGCTCTTGGAGGGGCGTTCGAGTTTATGCTCTTCGGCCGCAAGGACTTCAGTCCATCTGTCGACTAGCAAATCTTGATCAGCTTTAAGTTGTTGCTGTTTTTTCTTGAGGCTTCTTGCCGTGGCCATAAGCCTGTGTTGAAAACGCTCTTGCTCGACGGGATCCTCCGGTACGACGAATTCGTCGTCGTCGAGGCTTGCCTCGTCTTCGGAGGGAGGAATATAATTGTCGTCCTCGACCTCCCTGTCTGCCGCTCTCTCATGAGGGCCGGTTTCTCCATCCTCCCGTGCTAAGTCTTGCTGGAGGGGGTTTCCTTCGGCACTTTCTGGAGTATTATTGTCTCCCGTGCTGGAATCACCGTTTTTGTTTTGGCGGGATTTTGAGCAGCGGCGCTGACGCCTGCGCTTAGGCTGTTTCTTGGAGGGGTCATCCTCCGCTGTTCCATCGCCATCTCCCTCTTTTGGGGTGTCCACCATGTATATGTCATATGACGAGGTGGCTTTCCAGGGCCTAGTAGGCGCTGGTTCTTCATCATCTCCTTCATCGGCGTCCATACCGTAGATGTCTTCGTAGTCGAAGTCGAGCATGTCGGTTAAGTCGTCAACAGTGGCTACAAAGTGGGTGGTGGGTGGGCTTTGAATTTCTTCATCGTCCGTACCCCAACCTTGCTGACCGTAGTCCGGCCATGGCTCTCCTGATAAAGAGAGAGACTTCAGTGACTTCAGGATATCGCCGAAAGGCAAGTGCTGAAAGATGTCCGCGGCCGTGAACTACATTATCGGCGCCCAATAGGATTCGATCGGCAGGGGCGCGGAGGGTTCAGAGTCTGGAGAGGAGTCCGGCTCCTTGGAGTCATGAGTCTCGTAGAGTACGGGGCTGGTGTTCGGCTCAATCGCCGTCGGGATCGCAGCCCCCGAGGTGGCGTCCAACCGCCCATCCTCGATCGGCGCAGTTGGCTCTGAACTAAGGGTCGGAGCCGATGCGGGTGCGGCCTCCAGGGCACTGTTCGGCGACAGGGTCAAATCATGCTCGTCGTGACAGTGCGGCGCGCTCGGCAGTGGCTCGAATCCGTCGAAGATCAAGTCTCCACGGATGTCAGCCGTGTAGTTTAAACTTCCAAATCTGACCTGACGGCCAGGGCCGTAGCTTTCGATCTGCTCCAGACGGCCAAGCGAATTGGCCCGCAGTGCGAAGCCGCCGAAGACGAAGATCTGTCCGGGGAGGAAGGTCTCACCCTGGACTGCATCACTACCGATGATCGTAGGAGCCATCGAGCCTGACGGCGATGACACAGAGGAACTCTCAATGAAAGCACCAATGTCGGTGTCAAAACCGGCGAATCTCGGGTAGGGGGTCCCGAACTGTGCGTCTAGGCCGGATGGTAACAGGAGGCGTGGGACACGAAGTTTTACCCAGGTTCGGGCCCTCTCGATGGAGGTAAAACCCTACGTCCTGCTTGATTAATATTGATGATATGGGTAGTATAAGAGTAGATCTACCACGAGATCGGAGAGGCTAAACCTTAGAAGCTAGCCTATGGTATGATTGTTGTTGTCTATGTTGTCCTACGGACTAAAACCCTCCGGTTTATATAGACACCGGAGAGGGTTAGGGTTACACAAAGTCGGTTATAATGGTAGGAGATCTGAATATCCGTATCGCCAAGCTTGCCTTCCACGCCAAGGAAAGTCCCTTCCGGACACGGGACGAAGTCTTCAATCTTGTATCTTCATAGTCCAGGAGTCCGGCTGAAGGTATAGCCCGGCCATCCGGACACCCCCTAATCCAGGACTCCCTTAGCACCCCAAGGTAAACTTCAAGGACAACCAAAAGCCTGAGCTTGGGGATGCCCCGGAAGGCATCCCCTCTTTCGTCTTCGTCTATCGGTAACTTGAGGCTATATTTTTATTCACCACATGATATGTGTTTTGCTTGGAGCGTCTTGTATGATTTGAGTCTTTGCTTTTTAGTTTACCACAATCATCCTTGCTGTACACACCTTTTGGCAGAGACACACATGAATCAGAATTTATTAGAATACTCTATGTGCCTCACTTATATCTTTTGAGCTAGATAATTTTGCTCTAGTGCTTCACTTATATCTTTTTAGAGCATGGTGGTGGTTTTATTTTATAGAAATTATTGATCTCTCATGCTTCACTTATATTATTTTGAGAGTCTTTTAGAACAGCATGGTAATTTTCTTTGGCTATAAAATTAGTCCTAATATGATGCGCATCCAAGATGGGTATAATAAAAACTTTCATATAAAGTGCATTGAATACTATGAGAAGTTTGATTCCTTATGATTGTTCTAAGATATGAAGATGGTGATATTAGAGTCATGCTACTTGAGTAGTTGTGGATTTGAGAGATACTTGTGTTAAATTTTGTGATTCCCGTAGCATGCACGTATGGTGAACCGTTATGTGATGAAGTCGGAGCATGATTTATTTTTTTATTGTATTCCTTATGAGTGGCGGTCGGGGACGAGCGATGGTCTTTTCCTACAAATCTATCCCCCAGGAGCATGCGCGTAGTACTTCATTTCGATAACTAATAGATTTTTGCAATAAGTATGTGAATTCTTTATGACTAATGTTGAGTCCTTGGATTATTATACGCACGCTCACCCTTCCACCGCTGCTAGCCTCTCTAGTACCGTGCAAATTTCGCCGGTACCATAAACCCACCATTTACCTTCCTCAAAACAACCACCATACCTACCTATTATGGCATTTCCATAGCCATTCCGAGATATATTGCCATGCAACTTTCCACCGTTCTGTTTATTATGACACGCTTCATCATTGCCATATTGCTTTGCATGATCATGTAGTTGACATCGTATTTGTGTCAAAGCCACCTTCATAATTCTTACATACATGTCACTCTTGATTCATTGCACATCCTGGTACACCGCCGGAGGCATTCACATAGAGTCATATTTTGTTCTAAGTATCGAGTTGTAATTCTTGAGTTGTAAGTAAATAAAAGTGTGATGGTCATCATTATTAGAACATTGTCCCATGTGAGGAAAGGATGATAGAGACTATGATTCCCCCACAAGTCGAGATGAGACTCCGGACGAAAAAAGGGGAGAAAAAAAAGAGGCCATAAAAAGGAGAAAGGCCCAAATAAAAAAATAAGAGAAAAAGAGAGAAGGGGCAATGCTAATATCCTTTTTCACACTTGTGCTTGAAAGTAGCACCATGATCTTCATGATAGAGAGTCTTCTATGTTGTCACTTTCATGTACTAGTGGGAATCTTTCATTATAGAACTTGGCTTGTATATTCCAATGATGGGCTTCCTAAAAATGCCCTAGGTCTTTGTGAGCAAGCGAGTTGGATGCACACCCACTTAGTTTCTTTTTGAGGTTTCATACACTTATAGTTCTAGTGCATCCATTGCATGGCAATCCCTGCTCACTCACATTGATATCTATTGATGGGCATCTCCATAGCCATCAATACGCCTAGTTGATGTGAGACTATCTTCTCCTTTTTGTCTTCTCCCCAACCACCATTCTATTCCACCTATAGTGCTATGTCCATGGCTCACGCTCATGTACCGCATGAAGATTAAAAAGGTTTGAGAACATCAAAATTATGAAACAATTGCTTGCCTTTTCATCGGGGTTGTGCATGATTTAAATATTTTATGTGATGAAGATGAGCATAGCCAGACTATATGATTTTGTAGGGATAGCTTTCTTTGGCCATGTTATTTTGAGAAGACATGATTGCTTTATTAGTATGATTGAGATATTATTATTTTCATGTCAATGTTGAACTTTTGTTTTGAATCTTTCGGATCTGAACATTCATGCCACAATAAAGAAAATTACATTGATAATCATGATAGGTAGCATTCCACATCAAAAATTCTGTTTTTATCATTTACCTACTCGAGGACAAGCAGGAATTAAGCTTGGGGATGCTTGATACGCCTCCAACGTATCTATAATTTTTTTATTGTTCCATGCTATTATATTATATGTTTTGGATGTTTAATGGGCTTTAATGTGCTCTTTTATATTATTTTTGGGACTAACCTATTAATCGGAGGCCCAGTGCCAGTTTCTGTTTTTTTGCCTATTTTAGAGTTTCGCAAAAAAGGAATACCAAATGGAGTCCAAACAGAATGAAACCTTCGCGGTGATCTTTCTTGGACTGAAAGCAATCCAAAAGACTTGGAGTTGAAGTCTGGAACTCCACGAGGCGTCCACGAGGCAGGACGGCGAGCCCAGGGGGGTAGGCGCTCCCCCACCCTCGTGGGCCACTCGTAGCTCCACCAATGTACTTCTTTTGCCTATATATACTCTTATACCCTAGAAACATCGCAGAGAGCCACGAAACAACGTTTCCACCATCGCAACCTTTTGTACCCAGGAGATCCCATCTTGGGGCCTTTTCCGGCAATCTGCCGGAGGGGGAACCTGTTGGGGAATGCAGTAATTTCAAAAATTTCCTACGCACACGCAAGATAATGGTGATGCATAGCAATGAGAGGGGAGAGTGTCGTCCATGTACCCTCATAGACCATAAGCGGAAGCGTTATGAGAACGCGGTTGATGTAGTCGGACGTCTTCACGATCTGACCGATCCAAGTACCGAGCGCATGGCACTTCTGAGTTCAGCACACGTTCAGCTCGATGACGTCCCACGAACTCCGATCCAGCAGAGCTTCACGGGAGAGTTCCGTCAGCATAACGACATGATGACGGTGATGATGTTGCTACTGACTCAGGCGCCTAAGCACCGCTCCGATATGATCGAGGTGGATTATGGTGGAGGGGGGCACCGCACACGGCTAAGGGATCAATGATCAACTTGTGTGTCCTAGGGTGCCCCCTGCCCCCGTATATAAAGGAGCAAGGGGGAGGCCGGCCCCTGTAGGGCGCGCCAGGAGGAGGAGTCTTCCTCCTAGTAGGAGTAGGACTCCCCTTTCCTACTCCTACTAGGAGGAGGAAAGGAAGGGGGAAGGGGAGAAGGAAGGAGAGGGATGAAAGGAGGAAAGGGGGGCCGGCCCCCTAGTCCAATTCGGTTTGGGCTAGGGGGCCGCGCACCCTGCCTCCTCTCTTCCACCACTTGGCCCATGAGGCCCAATACTTCTTCCTCGTATTCCTGTAACTCTCCCGTACTCCGAAAAATACCCAAATCATTCGGAACATTTTCGATGTCCAAATATATTCGTCCAATATATCGATCTTTATGTCTCGACCATTTCGAGACTCATCGTCATGTCCCCGATCTCATCCGGGACTCCAAACTACCTTCGGTATATCAAATCACATAAACTCATAATACAGATCGTCACCGAACATTAAGCGTGCGGACCCTACGGGTTCGAGAACTATGTAGACATGACCGAGACACGTCTCCGGTCAATAACCAATAGCGGAATCTGGATGTTCATATTGGCTCCTACATATTCTACGAAAATCTTTATCGGTCAAACCGCATAACACATACGTTGTTCCCTTTGTCATCGGTATGTTACTTGCCCGAGATTCGATCGTCGGTATCTCAATACCTAGTTCAATCTCGTTACCAGCAAGTCTCTTTACTCGTTCCGTAATGCTACATCCCGTAACTAACTCATTAGCTACATTGCTTGCAAGGCTTATAGTGATGTACATTACCGAGAGGGCCCAGAGATACCTCTCTGACAATCGGAGTGACAAACCCTAATCTTGATCCATGCCAACTCAACAAACACCATTGGAGACACCTGTAGAGCACCTTTATAATCACCCAGTTACGTTGTGACGTTTGGTAGCACACGAAGTGTTCCTCTGGTATTCGGGAGTTGCATGATCTCATAGTCATAGGAACATGTATAGTTATGGAGAAAGCAATAGCAACAAACTAAACGATCATCGTTCTAAGCTAACGGATGGGTAAAGTCAATCACATCATTCCCTAATGATGTGATCCCATTAATCAAATGACATCTCATGTCTATGGTTAGGAAACATAACCATCATTGATTCAATGAGCTAGTTAAGCAGAGGCAAACTAGTGACACTCTTTTTGTCTATGTATTCACACATGTACTAAGTTTCTGGTTAATACAATTCTAGCATCAATAATAAACATTTATCATGATATAAGTAAATATAAATAACAACTTTATTATTGCCTCTAGGGCATATTTCCTTCAGAACCGGTCACGGAGGGCTTCTACATCAACACCATTGCCTCTCCGATGAAGCGTGAGTAGTTTACCACAGACCTTCGGGTCCATAGTTATTAGCCAGATGGCTTCTTCTATCTCTTTGATTCTCAATACAAAGTTCTCCTCGATGTTCTTGGAGATCTATTTGATGTAATACTCTTTTGCGGTGTGTTTGCCGAGATCCGATGAATTGTGGGGTGTTGGAAATATGCCCTAGAGGCAATAATAAATTGGTTATTATTATATTTCCTTGTTCATGATAATCGTTTATTATCCATGCTAGAATTGTATTGATAGGAAACTCAGATACATGTGTGGATACATAGACAACACCATGTCCCTAGTAAGCCTCTAGTTGACTAGCTCGTTGATCAATAGATGGTTACGGTTTCCTGACCATGGACATTGGATGTCGTTGATAACGGGATCACATTATTAGGAGAATGATGTGATGGACAAGACCCAATCCTAAGCCTAGCACAAGATCATGTAGTTCGTATGCTAAAGCTTTTCTAATGTCAAGTATCATTTCCTTAGACCATGAGATTGTGCAACTCCCGGATACCGTAGGAGTGCTTTGGGTTGGGTGCCAAACGTCACAACGTAACTGGGTGGCTATAAAGGTACACTAATAGGTATCTCCGAAAGTGTCTGTTGGGTTGGCATGAATCGAGACTAGGATTTGTCACTCTGTGTAAACGGAGAGGTATCTCTGGGCCCACTCGGTAGGACATCATCATAATGTGCACAATGTGATCAAGGAGTTGATCACGGGATGATGTGTTACGGAATGAGTAAAGAGACTTGCCGGTAACGAGATTGAACAAGGTATCGGGATACCGACGATCAAATCTCGGGCAAGTATCGTACCGCTAGACAAAGGGAATTGTATACGGGATTGATTAAGTCCTTGACATCGTGGTTCATCCGATGAGATCATCGTGGAGCATGTGGGAGCCAACATGGGTATCCAGATCCCGTTGTTGGTTATTGACCAGAGAGGTGTCTTGGTCATGTCTGCATGTTTCCCGAACCCGTAGGGTCTACACACTTAAGGTTCGATGACGCTAGGGTTATAGGGAAAGTATGTACGCGGTTACTGAATGTTGTTAGGAGTCCCGGATGAGATCCCGGACGTCACGAGGAGTACCGGAATGGTCCGGAGGTAAAGATTGATATATAGGAAGTATGGTTTTGGCCACCGGAAGTGTTCCGGGCATCACCGGTAGTGTACCGGGACCACCGGAGGGGTCCGGGGGTCCACTAGGTGGGGCCACCAGCCCCGGAGGCCTACATGAGCCAATAGTGGGAAGGGACCAGCCCCTATGTGGTAAGGGACCAGCCCCTATGTGGGCTGGGGCGCCTCCCACCAAGGCCCAAGGCGTCCTCAAGAGGAGAGGGGGCAAACCCTAGGCGCAGATGGGCCCTAAGGCCCACCCTAGGTGCGCCCCCCTCTCTCTCCCTTGGCCGCCTCCCAGATGGGATTTGCTCTCCCTGTTGGTGCAGCCCTAACCCTCTCCCTCCTCGTCTCTCGTAGTGCTTGGTGAAGCCCTGCTGGAGTCCCGCGCTCCTCCACCACCACCATGCCGTCGTGCTGTTGCTGGATGGAGTCTTCCCCAACCTCTCCTTCTCCCCTTGCTAGATCAAGGCATAGGAGACGTCACCAGGCTGTACGTGTGTTGAACACGGAGGTGCCGTCCGTTCGGCACTAGGATCATCGGTGATTTGGATCACGACGAGTACGACTCCATCAACCCCGTTCACTTGAACGCTTCCGCTTAGCGATCTACAAGGGTATGTAGATGCACTCTCCTTCCCCTCGTTGCTAGATTACTCCATAGATTGATCTTGGTGATGCGTAGAAAATTTTGAATTTCTGCTACGTTCCCCAACAGTGGCATCATGAGCTAGGTCTATGCGTAGTTTCTATGCACGAGTAGAACACAAGTTGTTGTGGGCGTCGATTTTGTCAATTTGCTTGCCGTTACTAGTCTTATCTTGATTCGGCGGCATCGTGGGATGAAGCGGCCCGGACCGACCTTACACGTACTCTTACGTGAGACTGGTTCCACCGACTGACATGCACTAGTTGCATAAGGTGGCTAGCGGGTGTCTGTCTCTCCCACTTTAGTCGGATCGGATTCGATGAAAAGGGTCCTTATGAAGGGTAAATAGAAATTGGCATATCACGTTGTGGTTTTCGCGTAGGTAAGAAACGTTCTTGCTAGAAACCTATAGCAGCCACGTAAAAACTTGCAACAACAATTAGAGGACGTCTAACTTGTTTTTGCAGCATATGCCTTGTGATGTGATATGGCCAAAAAGGATGTGATGAATGATATATGTGATGTATGAGATTGATCATGTTCTTGTAATAGGAATCACGACTTGCATGTCGATGAGTATGACAACCGGCAGGAGCCATAGGAGTTGTCTTAATTTATTTATGACCTGCGTGTCAACATAAACGTCATGTAATTACTTTACTTTATTGCTAAAGCGTTAGCCATAGTAGTAGAAGTAATAGATGACGAGCCATAGTAGTAGAAGTAATAGATGACGAGACAACTTCAAGAAGACACGATGATGGAGATCATGATGATGGAGATCATGGTGTCATGCCGGTGACAACGATGATCATGGAGCCCCGAAGATGGAGATCAAGAGAGCAAAATGATATTGACCATATCATGTCACTATTTGATTGCATGTGATGTTTATCATGTTTTACATCTTATTTACTTAGAACGACGGTAGCTTAAATAAGATGATCCCTCTCTAAAATTTCAAGAAAAGTGTTCCCCCTAACTGTGCACCGTTGCGAAGGTTCGTTGTTTTGAAGCACCACGTGATGATCAGGTGTGATAGATTCTAACGTTCGAATACAACGGGTGTCGACGAGCCTAGCATGTACAGACATGGCCTCGGGACACATGCGAAACACTTAGGTTGACTTGATGAGCCTAGCATGTACAGACATGGCCTCGGAACACGGAAGACCGAAAGGTCGAACATGAGTCGTATAGAAGATACGATCAACATGAAGATGTTCACCGATGATGACTAGTCCGTCTCACGTGATGATCGGACACGGCCTAGTTGACTCGGATCATGTAATCACTTAGATGACTAGAGGGATGTCTATCTGAGTGGGAGTTCATAAGATGAACTTAATTATCCTGAACATAGTCAAAAGGTCTTCTCAAATTATGTCGTAGCTCGCGCTTCAGTTCTACTGTTTAGATATGTTCCTAGAGAAAATTTAGTTGAAAGTTGATAGTAGCAATTATGCGGACTAGGTCCGTAAACTAAGGATTGTCCTCATTGCTTCATAGAAGGCTTATGTCCTTAATGCACCGCTCAGTGTGCTGAACCTCGAACGTCGTCTGTGGATGTTGCGAACATCTGACATACAAATTTTGATAACTACGTGATAGTTCAGTTAAACGGTTTAGAGTTGAGGCACCAAAGACGTTTTGAAATGTTGCAAAACATATGAGATGTTTCGAGGGCTGAAATTGGGATTTCAGGCTCGTGCCCACGTCAAGAGGTATAAGACCTCCGACGATTTTCTTAGCCTGCAAACTAAGGGAGAAAAGCTCAATTGTTGAGCTTGTGCTCAGATTGTCTGAGTACAACAATCATTTGAATCGAGTGGGAGTTGATCTTCCAGATGAGATAGTGATGTTTCTCCGAAGTCATTACCACCAAGCTGCTAGAGCTTCGTGATGAACTATAATATATCGGGGACATGTATGATGATCCTTGAGATATTCGCGATGTTTGACACCACAAAAGTAGAAATCAAGAAGGAGCATCAATTGTTGATGGTTGGTGAAACCACTAGTTTCAAGAAGGGCAAGGGCAAGAAGGGATACTTCATGAAATGGCAAATCAGCTGCTGCTCTAGTGAGGAAACCCAAGGTTGAACCCAAACCCGAGACTAAGTGCTTCTGTAATAAGGGGAACAGCCACTGGAGCAGAATTACCCTAGATACTTGGTAGATGAGAAGGCTGGCAAGGTCGATAGAAGTATATTGGATATACATTGTGTTAATGTGTACTTTACTAGTACTCCTAGTAGCACCATGGTATTGGATACCGGTTCGGTTTCTAAGTGTTAGTAAACTCGAAATAAAAGGCTGCGGAGTAAACGGAGACTAGCTAAAGGTGAGCTGGCGATATGTGTTGGAAGTTTTTCCCAAGCTTGATGTGATCAAGCATCGCACGCTCCCTCTACCATCGAGATTGGTGTTTGCATTGAGCATAGACATGATTGGATTATGTCTATCGCAATACGGTTATTCATTTAAGGAGAATAATGGTTACTCTGTTTATTTGAATAATACCTTCAATGGTCTTGCACCTAAAATGAATGGTTTATTGAATCTCGATCGTAGTGATACACATGTTCATGCCAAAAGATATAAGATAGTAATGATAGTACCACCTACTTGTGGCACTGCCACGTAAGTCATATCGGTATAAAACGCATGAAGAAGCTCCATGTTGATGGATCTTTGGGCTCACTCGTTTTTGAAAAGTTTGAGACATGCGAACCATGTCTATTGGTGTATATGCATGAAGAAACTCCATGCAAATGGACCATTTGGACTCACTTGATTTTGAATCACTTGAGACATGCAAATCATACCACATGGGCAAGATGACTGAAAGCCTCGTTTTCAGTAAAATGGAACTAGAAAGCAACTTGTTGGAAGTAATACATTTTGATGTGTGCAGTCCAATGAGTGCTGAGGCATGTAGTGGATATCGTTATGTTCTTACTTCAAAGATGATTTGAGTAGATGTTGAGTACATTTACTTGATGAATCACGAGTCTGAATTATTGAAAGGTTCAAGTAATTTCAGGGTGAAGGTGAGAGATCGTCGTGACAAGAGGATAAAATATCTATGATATGATCATAGAGATGAATATCTGAATTACGAGTTTGGCACAGAATTAAGACATTGTGGAAATTGTTTCACAACTAATACAGCCTGGAACACCATAGTGTGATGGTGTGTCCGAACATCATAACTGCACCCTATTGGATATGATGCATACCATGATGTCTCTTATCGAATTACCACGATAGTTTATGGGTTAGGCATTAGAGACAACCACATTCACTTTAAATAGGGCACCACGTAATTCCGGTGAGATGACACCATATGAACTATGGTTTAGAGAAACCTAAGCTGTCATTTCTTAAAGGTTTGGGGCTGCAACGCTTATGTGAAAAAGTTTCAGGCTAATAAGCTCGAACCCAAAGCGGATAAATGCATCTTCATAGGACACCCAAAACAGTTGGGTATACCTCCTGTCTCAGATCCGAAAGCAATAAGGGATTGTTTCTAGAATCGGGTCCTTTCTCGAGGAAAAAGTTTCTCTCGAAAGAATTGAGTGGGAGGATGGTGGAGACTTGATGAGGTTATTGAACCATCTCTTCAACTAGTGTGTGGCAGGGCACAGGGAGTTGTTCCTATGGCACCTACACCAATTGAAGTGGAAGCTTATGATAGTGATCATGAAACTTCAGATCAATTCACTACCAAACCTCGTGGGATGAAAAGGATGCGTACTACTTCAGAGTGGTATGTAATCCTGTCTTGGAAGTCATGTTGCTAGACAACAATGAACCTACAAGATATGGAGAAGCGATGGTGGGCCTGGATTCCAAAATGGCTCGAGGCCATATAATCCGAGAGAGGATCCATATATGAAAACAAAGTGTAGACTTTGGAAGAACTACTTGATGGTCGTAAGGCTGTTAGGTACATATGGATTTTAAAAGGAAGACGGACAATGATGCTAAGTATCACCATTAAGAAAGCTCGACTTGTCGTTAAGATGTTTTCCGACAAGTTCAAGGAGTTGACTACAATGAGACTTTCTCACTCGTAGCGATGCTAAGAGTCTGTTGGAATTATATTAGCGATTACTGCATTATTTATGAAATCTTGCAGATAGGATGTCAAAACATTGTTTCCTCGACGATTTTCTTGAGGAAAGGTTGTATGTGATACAACCGGAAGGTTTTGTCAATCCTGAAAGATGCTAACAAGTATGCAAAGCTCCAGCAATCCTTCTAAGGACTGGAGTAAGCATCTCGGAGTTGGAATGTATGCTTTGATGAGATGATCAAAGATTTTGGGTGTATACAAAGTTTATGAGAAACTTGTATTTCCAAAGAAGTGAGTGGGAGCACTATAGAATTTCTGATGAATATATGTTGTTGACATATTGTTGATCACAAATGACGTAGAATTTCTGGAAAGCATATAGGGTTATTTGGAAAGTGTTTTTCAATGGAAAGCCTGGACTAAGCTACTTGAACATTGAGCATCAAGATCTATAAGGATAGATCAAAACACTTAATGGTACTTTCAAATGAGCACATACCTTGACATGATCTTGAAGGTGTTCAAGATGGATCAGTCAAAGAAGGAGTTCTTGCCTGAGTTGTAAGGTATGAAGTTAAGACTTAAAGCTCGACCACGGCAAAATAAAGAGGAAGGACGAAGGTCGTCCCCTATGCTTTTGTCATAGGCTCCATACGGTATGCCATGCTGAGTACCACACCTGATGTGTGCCTTGCCACATATTTGGCAAGAGGGTACAAAGGTGATCTAGGAGTAGATCACCAAATATAGGTCTAAATTATCCTTAGAGGAATAAGGATATGTTTCTCGGTTATGGAGGTGATAAAGAGTTCGACGTAAAGAGTTACGTCAATACAAGCTTAACACCTATCCGGATAGCTCTGAGTAGAGATACCGGATACGTATAATGGAGCAACAATTTAGAATAGCTCCAAGTAGAACAGTTATTTGAAATGGCTCCAAATGTAGCGTAGTAGTTGCACCTACAAGATGACATAGAAATTTGCGAAGTACATACGGATCTGAATGTTGCAGACCCGTTGACTGAAACCTCTCTCACAAGCATAACATGATCAAACCCAGAACTCTTTGGGTGTTAGTCACATGGGGATGTGACCTTGAGTGTTAATCACGTATCGATGTGAACTGGATTATTGACTCTAGTGCAAGTGGGAGACTGTTGGAAGTATGCCCTAGAGGCAATAATAAATTGGTTATTATTATATTTCCTTGTTCATGATAATCGTTTATTATCCATGCTAGAATTGTATTGATAGGAAACTCAGATACATGTGTGGATACATAGACAACGCCATATCCCTAGTAAGCCTCTAGTTGACTAGCTCGTTGATCAATAGATGGTTACGATTTCCTGACCATGGACATTGGATGTCGTTGATAACGGGATCACATCATTAGGAGAATGATGTGATGGACAAGACCCAATCCTAAGCCTAGCACAAGATCATGTAGTTCGTATGCTAAAGCTTTTCTAATGTCAAGTATCATTTCCTTAGACCATGAGATTGTGCAACTCCCGGATACCGTAGGAGTGCTTTGGGTGTGCCAAACGTCACAACGTAACTGGGTGGCTATAAAGGTACACTACAGGTATCTCCAAAAGTGTGTTGGGTTGGCATGAATCGAGACTGGGATTTGTCACTCCATGTAAACGGAGAGGTATCTCTGGGCCCACTCGGTAGGACATCATCATAATGTGCACAATGTGATCAAGGAGTTGATCACGGGATGATGTGTTACGGAACGAGTAAAGAGACTTGCCGGTAACGAGATTGAACAAGGTATCGGGATACCGACAATCGAATCTCGGGCAAGTATCGTACCGCTAGACAAAGGGAATTGTATACGGGATTGATTAATTCCTTGACATCGTGGTTCATCCGATGAGATCATCATGGAGCATGTGGGAGCCAACATGGGTATCTAGATCCCGCTGTTGGTTATTGACCGGAGAGGTGTCTCGGTCATGTCTGCATGTTTCCCGAACCCGTAGGGTCTACACACTTAAGGTTCGATGACGCTAGGGTTATAGGGAAAGTATGTACGTGGTTACCGAATGTTGTTCGGAGTCCCGGATGAGATCCCGGATGTCACGAGGAGTACCGGAATGGTCCGGAGGTAAAGATTGATATATAGGAAGTATGGTTTTGGCCACCGGAAGTGTTCCGGGCATCACCGGTAGTGTACCGGGACCACCGGAGGGGTCCGGGGGTCCACCAGGTGGGGCCACCAGCCCCGGAGGCCTACATGGGCCAATAGTGTGAAGGGACCAGCCCCTATGTGGGCTGGGGCGCCTCCCACCAAGGCCCAAGGCGTCCTCAAGAGGAGAGGGGGCAAACCCTAGGCGCAGATGGGCCCTAAGGCCCACCCTAGGTGCGCCCCCCTCTCTCTCTCCCTTGGCCGCCTCCCAGATGGGATCTGGGGGCAGCCGCCACCCCTAGGGAGGGAACCCTAGGTGGGGGCGCAGCCCCTCCCCTTCCCCTATATATACTTGAGGTTTGGGGCTGCCCAGCACATGTGATTTGCTCTCCCTGTTGGCGCAGCCCTACCCCTCTCCCCCCTCGTCTCTCGTAGTGCTTGGCGAAGCCCTGCTGGAGTCCCGCGCTCCTCCACCACCACCACGCCGTCGTGCTGCTGCTGGATGGAGTCTTCCCCAACCTCTCCTTCTCCCCTTGCTGGATCAAGGCGTAGGAGACGTCACCGGGCTGTACGTGTGTTGAACACGGAGGTGCCGTCCGTTCGGCACTAGGATCATCGGTGATTTGGATCACGACGAGTACGGCTCCATCAACCCCGCTCACTTGAACGCTTCCGCTTAGCGATCTACAAGGGTATGTAGATGCACTCTCCTTCCCCTCGTTGCTAGATTACTCCATAGATTGATCTTGGTGATGCGTAGAAAATTTTGAATTTCTGCTTCATTCCCCAACATTATGAACAAGATTATCTATGAATATTATTTGGTTCTTCTCTGAATTCTTATATGCATGATTTGATATTTTTGCAAGTCTCTTCAAATTATCGGTTTAGTTTGGCTTACTAGATTGATCTTTCTTGCAATGGGTGAAGTGCTTAGCTTTGGCTTCAATCTTGCGGTGTCCTTTCCCAGTGACAGTAGGGGCAGCAAGGCACGTATTGTATTGTTGCCATCGAGGATAAAAAGATGGGGTTTATACCATATTGATTGAGTTTATCCCTCTACATCATGTCATCTTGCTTAATGCGTTACTCTGTTCTTATGAACTTAATACTCTAGATGCATGCTGGTTAGCGGTCGATGTGTGGAGTAATAGTAGTAGATGCAGAATCATTTTGATCTACTAGACACGGACGTGATGCCTATATTCATGATCATTGCCTTAGATATCTTCATAACTATGCGCTTTTCTATCAATTGCTCGACAGTAATTTGTTCACCCACCGTAATTCATGCTATCTTGAGAGAAGCCACTAGTGTAACCTATGCCCCCCGGGGCTCTTTCTTATTATATTGCATCTCTTTTTATTTACATCACATCTCGTTTACTATTTTGCAATATTTACTTTCTAATCTATACAACAAAAATACCAAAAATATTTACTTTACTATCTTTATTAGATCTCACTTTTGTGAGTGACCGTGAAGGGATTGACAACCCCTTTATCGCATTGGTTGCAAGGTTCTTGATTGTTTGTGCATGTACTAGGTGACTTGTGCGTTGTCTCCTACTGGATTGATACCTTGGTTCTCAAAACTACTTATGCTATTTTGAGAGAAGCCACTAGTGAAACCCATGCCCCCCCGGGTCTATTTTCCATCATATACGTTTCCAATCTATTTTACTTTGCAATCTTTACTTTCAATCTATATCATAAAAATACCAAAAATATTTATCTTATTATCTCTATCAGATCTCACTTTTGCAAGTGGTCGTGAAGGGATTGACAACCCCTTTATCGCGTTGGTTGCAAGGTTCTTATTTGTTTGTGTAGGTGCGAGGCGACTTGCATGTAGTCTCCTACTGGATTGATACCTTGGTTATCAAAATTGAGGGAAATACTTACGCTACTTTGCTACATCACCCTTTCCTCTTCAAGGGAAAACCAATGCATGCTCAAGAGGTAGCATATATATCCGTGATCACCTCCCAAAGTGATCGCGGCCCAGTAGTATAGCATGGCAGACAGACAAGAATGTAGGGCCACTGATGAAGTACTAGCATCCTATACTAAGCATTAGGATAGCAGGTAAAGGGTATCAACAATTGTAGCAACAATGACAGGCTATGCATCAGAATAGGAGCTATGGAATCAACAACAGTAGGAAACCTAATGCAAGAATAAGGGAGAAGAGAATGGGCGATGTCTGGTTAATCAAAGGGGGTTTGCTTGCCTGGTTGCTCTACAGACATAAACAGACCCTCGAAGGTGAAGTAGTCGATCAGTGGTTCAATCGCGGTCTCGGGGTCTACCGGAAAGAAGTAACGGAGGGTGTCGGGGGGATGGACCTCGGGCAGGCAACGGAACCCGGATCCTCTTCAAAAAACAACGGGGCTGGCACCGCCCCTCAATACTGGCACACGCTTGGCCGGGTCGCTCGACCCGGCCAAGCCCCACAAGCCGGCCAGACTAGCCGACCCGGCAAGACACGTCGACTCAGCCCCAACAACTAGCGCAAGACAGCGGAACCCGGCACGACCAAAGCCTCCTCGACAAGCCAGCGCCACCCGTGGCGTGCTACGCAATCCAGCCGCGGGTCAACTCCCGTCCCATCCAGGCAGTATGATGGGGACGAGTCTTCAATCAACGATGACTGAGGCAACAGTGCCCTCCCCATGCCTCTGGTCAGCAGGAACGTGGCAACAGTGCCCCTCACCTACCCGCTGACTAGGGCCGGCGTGGCTACAGTGCCCCCGCCCTCACCGCTAACGACAGCAAGCGGCAACCTGACGGAGAGCACTGTACGTGACTCGACTCGGCCACGCCCTGACGATCGACAAGACGGCGCACAGTCCCCCTAGGCATGAGGGGCCCGCACCTAGGGGAACCCGGTGAACCACAAGCCCTCAGTGGGACCCAGCCCGGGTCCCCGGACACCGACAATACGGACCCACCGACTTGTAATAGTACCATTGTACCCCCGGGGGGTTGGACTATAAAACCCCCCGGGAGCCCGCGATCATACAGAGGAGAGTGAGCGAGAGGGCAAGCAGAAAACACATACGAGATAAAAGCAAGTAAGCATAGGACTAGCCACAAAACAGCAACACCGGAGAGAAGGAGCAGCCCAAGCCTTGGCCAGCTTCCTTCCTCCTCCATACAGCTCCAGGAGCAACATTGTACTATCAATCATCCAACTACACTCGGCAGGACTAGGGGTATTATCTCTCCGAAGAGCCCCGAACCTGGGTATGTCCGGCGTCCCGCGCCTGCTCATGCCAACCTCGTGTCTGGAGTCCACCAGCTCCCTCGAGCCTCCTCCTCTCTTTAGCCATCCCTTGGCATCTACCATGCACCCACCACGATAGTTGGCGCCCACCGTGGGGCAGCTCGAGGAGCTGGCCGGGAGCATGCTTCAGACGGGGCCCTTCTCCTACACCGACGAGTCCGTCGCGCTGGCGGACAACGTCGTCGACGCGCTTGCCGCCTCCTTCGCCGCGCTGCGCATCTCCGATGCGTTCGCGACTGACGAGTACCCTGGCGAGGTGCTCAGCTACTCCAACTCTCCCCTCTCCCTCGGTGGCGGCGTTTCTGCCAGGGCAATGGACGTCCATGTGGAGGTCTTCGTCACCGGCGACGGCGCCTCCTCCTCGTCGAGCAAGACGAGGAAGGCTGCCGAAGCCAGGGCCGCAGTGGATCGGATCGAGCCGTCTGATCCGTTGCGCGCCGCGATGCAGAGCCTCCGCATCCCCATCGGCACCGACGTCGACGCCACCAATGTCGCTGAGGCCCGAACCCAGCTCGAGGAAAGGCGCCAGCAGATGCTAGACCTGTCCGAGACGCTCGCCGGCACTCAGCGTCGCCTGGACGCCGCTCAGCTGGAGCGCGATGCCGCCTACGGATTCACGCCCGCCGCGGCCAAGCCAAGCCGGGTCGCCGATGTGCGTGCCTGGGGAGGAGTGATCGGCCGGGCCCTCGGCGCTGTCCCAACCGTCTATGAGACCCCAGCGAAGAACATGTGTGCTGCCCAGGCAGCCGTAGCCGGCCTGGACCAGCTCGCGGGTGAGGAGCTGAAAGAGCGCATCACGCGGATGCGCGAACTCCTCCACGCCGCCAACACCCAGCAGGACCGCCTCAACCAGCTCGCCGAGCCGGCGGGATCTGGCTCCGCCCGGCTTGGCGGGACCTGCGAACTTCTACACACCGCTTCCTCGCCACCCGGCGAGGTGCACTCCGGCCGAGCCCGGGCTCGGCGCAACCCGTTCGCTACAGCCGCCGGCGGATTGGGTGATGAGCCGTCCTAGAGATCTAGCACGGACCCGGCCAGCATGGACGGCGTCCAGCTCCAACCGACCCACCCCCCCCGGTGGCCTGGCTGCTAGTTGACTCGGCCCGCGCGCCATCGACGACGCCGACGCTCGCCACCGCCTCGTTCGGCTCACTCGCTCCCTGGAGGTGGAGGAGAGCGGCGCTATCGGGCCGGCGTGCTTCGGCCCACGCATCCGGGAGGAGCCCTTCCCCAAAGGATTCATGCTCCCCCGCGACACCCCCAAGTACAACGGGACAGTGATGCCAGAAGACTGGCTCACCGACCACTGCAAGAAATATGTCTACTAGTAACCTTTTGTCAGTGACCCTGGAAGAATTGGTCATAGATCCATGACCATTTGAGACCAATTGGTCAAAAGCTGTTCGGGGGGCTCCAAACCCTAAACTATATCGACCATTTTGGTCAGAAAGGTCGTAATTTCCTCACATGAAATGGTCATAAAGCAGACAACACTAGTCCGCTGCCTTATTTCTAGCTGATCATGACCAATATAGATGGTCATAACCTTGTAAATTGTGGTGGATTGGTATGACTTGGCACCACCTCATCAGTTTTGCCTATGTGTCATGTCCATGTGTCAAATTTTGCCCTAGGTTGTGAAGCAACCTATATTTCTGTCATTCCAAAAATTCCCAAAAAAATCTCATAAATTCTTTGGGTCATATCTTCATCAAATATGTGAAAATCCTTCCTTTCCTAGTTCAAAAATAATTCAACAATATTCATTTTCCTATTTTGTTCACAACAACACTTTATGAAGGAAGTGCTATTTATATATTCTTGATTGCCGTCAAAAATTTTGGGCACTTTTTCTTATCCAAATCATTGCCTCATGACAAAATTTAGCTCCATTTTCCTAGAAAATCTTCCTCGGAAAATTTCCAAATTTTTTGTCCACCTAGAAGCATTATGAAGGAAGCACCTTTCTTATATATCCAAATGACATGAAATTTTGTACAGTTCCTTCATATGCCCAAATTATCACCCTCCTCCAAATTGCAGCTCATTTAAATCATCTATGTGAGCCCATGTCCAATTTATATTTTATGGCCAGATTGGCATGTTGCAAAGCAAGGGTTATCTAGACCCCTCCTATTACCCTCAAACTTTTTGGGCACTCTTCCATACCCAAATCATCGACACATGATAATATTCAGCTCCATTTTCCTGGTAAATCTTTCTCAGGAAATTTCCAAAGTTTCTACCTTGAGAAAAGCTTTGTGAAGGAAGTACTAGCTAGGCTTACCCAAATGATCTGAAAATTTACAAGCACATGACCATACCTATGTAACTTACCTACACCAAATTTGAGCTCATTTCATTCATACAATTTCTCTCGCTAATTTTCTCAAGTTTCTATCCAAAGAAGAGCATTGTGAAGGAAGTACCACTTTGACATGTCCAAATGGTATCAATTTTCTACGGTGCTTTCCTATGTCCAAATAACCATCGTCCACCAAATTTCATCTCAATCCATTCATTATTTTGAGCCCAGATTCAACATTCATATTTTTGTCCAATGTGGTACTTTGCAAAGCAAGTACCACATAGGATCCTCCTTTTGAGCTAAAATTTTTTGAAGACATTCCTCTTAGTAGATGATCATCCTCAGCCAAAACTTACGCCCATTGGCCATGTGCATTTCCCATACCGCTAATCAAACACTTGGCTGTTAATTCATCTTTGAGCATAGGTCGGTCTCCTCATGAGATTCTTATGTTGTAATTTTCTTCCTAGCACCTACCTGGGGAGTGCCCAACCCACCAGACATGCCTAGGCCTCCCAGAACGCATGTCAACACCAAGGTCACACGGTGACCACGTGGCGGGCATGCGAGTTTACGCGCTTTGAAGTTGGGGCCCTGGGCCACCATCCAAAATTTGACGTATTGCCACCAAACCATGTATTTATGCTTAAATAGGTAATTATGTAACTAGAAATGATTTTTGGGAAAAATAAAGAGCAACCAATAAGGTAGCTGCAGTTCAAATTTGACTCGCTTCTTGCTGAATCAGCGGAAATTTGTCTTTTTCACCAGAGGTGGATCAAAACTTTTGAAACCCAACCATTTTGTCAATTGTGCATTAAATATGGCCTAGTATTTTATAAAATTGATTAGGTCCACTTTTGCAAAAAATTTATGGTAGGTCCTTCACAAAAAAACTCATTTCAGGCACTTAAAAAATGGAAAATGAATTTTCCGTGGAAAGAAAATGAAAACTCCCGTAGGCAACATTGTTTGGAATTCCAAGATGCACCCTAGTGCACAATATGAGATCATTTGAACAAACTATGCCATGAATGTGGCCATAAGATTGATCATTTGGCTTGAAAGCCATGAATCTTCACGCATGATAGCTCATTTCTGAGAACACTTTTTTAAAATAATTTTTGTATTACAAGTTTATTATTTTTCCTGTTAACTTGGTCACATATAATGACACAATGCGAAGGTTTTCCAATTTTTTGAATTTTTTGAATTTTTTATGCCCGTTTCAAAATGCGGTCAAAATGGCGTGCTTGACCGTTCCTAGCAAGTGGTTGAATCTTGGAAAAATTTTGATATTTCTCTGATTAAATAGATACTTATGTACCTAGAAATAATTTTTGGAAAAAATAAAGAGCAAATTATGAGGCAGCTGCAGTTCAAATTTGACCCGCTTCCGGCTGAATCGACAGAAATTTGTCTTTTTCACAAGAGGTGGATCAAAACTTTTGACACCCAACCATTTGGTCAATTGTGCATTAAATATGTCCTAGTATTTTATAAAATTGATTAGGTCCAATTTTGCAACAAATATTTGATAGGTCCTTCACAAAAAAGCTCATTTTGGGCACTGAAAAAATGGAAAATAATTTTTTCGTGCAAAGAAAATGAAAACTTCCTTAGGCAACATTGCTTTTCATTCTAAGATGCACCCTTGTGCACAATATGAGATCATTTCAACAAACTATGCCATGAATGTGGCCATAAGATTGATCATTTGGCTTGAAAGCCATGAATCTTCACGCATGATAGCTCATTTCTGAAAACACTTTTTTAAAATAATTTTCGCATTACAAGTTTATTATTTTGTCTGGTAACTTGATCACATATAATGACACAATGCGAAGGTTTTCCAATTTTTTGATTTTTTTGATTTTTTTATGCCTTTTTCAAAATGCGATCAAAACGGCGGGCTTGACCGTTCCTAGCTAGTGGTTGAATCTTGGAAAACTTTTGATTTTTCTCTAATTAAATAGATACTTATGTACCTAGAAATAATTTTTGGAAAAAATAAAGAGCAAACTATGAGGCAGCTGCAGTTCAAATTTGACCCGCTTCCGGCTGAATCGGCAGAAATTTGTTTTTTTCGCAAGAGGTGGATCAAAACTTTTGACACCCAACCATTTGATCAATTGTGCATTGAATATGTCCTAGAATTTTAGAAAATTAATTTGGTACAATTTTGCAACAAATATTTGGTAGGTCCTTCACAAAAAAGCTCATTTTGGGCACTCAAAAAAATGGGAAATGATTTTTTCGTGCAAACAAAATGATAACTTCCTTAGGAAACATTGTTTGTAATTCCAAGATGCATCCTTGTGCACAATATGAGATCATTTGAATAAACTATGCCATGAATGTGGTATGGGGGCAGTGATGCGTGGCGCCGCTGGCTGCTGGGTAGTGGCCACCGGTCATGCGTGGCGCCGCTGGCTGCTGGGTAGTGGCCACCGGTCATGCGTGGCGCCGCAAGGTCGTAGGGGGTTGCAGCAGAAGGTGGTGCTGCAATAGTCAGCGGTGATGCAACAAAGCATCACCGGGGACCGCCGGTGCTGTGATCCGACATCGTCGGGACCGACGGAGTTGCAATGAAGAAGTGTCGGGCCGCTAGTGTTTTGATTTTCTAACTTAATTGTAAACGGCTGTGATCTTGACATTTTAGTTAATTGAAAATATGTTGTGGACTAATATTTTTGAAAAAATTTCTGGTCCTTTTTACAAGACAGATTTGTAGTTTTTTCTTAAAAAACTTAGAAAATTTGGGTCCAAATTTTAAAGATTCCAGCACAAAACAACCGGCCAATGAGAAGCGAGGAACCACAATCACGCGGATCACCCAGTCTGAAGCGACCTGAGTCATCCATCACACACCCATCAACGGTGGAGCGTCTCCCGAGAAACCCGAACCCGAACCCTAACCCACCCACCCACCCATTCCCCATATCCGATCGAGGCACCCCGCCGCCCCCGCCTTCCTCTCCCTCGTCTCATCTTTCTCCCAGATCCGATCAAGGCACCGCCGCCACCCCCACCCATCACCGCCGACCTCTCCAACATCTCCTCCCCGTCCCCCATCGCGCCACCATCCACCTCGTCGCCTCCCATCTCCTCCCTCCCCCCTCCCCCCCCCCCCTCCCCCTTCCCCCCCCCCTCCCGGCCCCCGACGGCGCCCGCATCGGCTCCGGCGCCGCCACGCTCCACGCCGTCGCCTCCCTCGCCCGCCACCTCGTCTCCCAAGTCAGGAAGCCCTGCCTCGCTCCGCCTTTCCCTCGCCTGCTCGCGCAATCAGTAGATTTCTGCTCCCTTGACCTGAATTTTGACATCTAAACTCAATTTCTCTTGAAGGCCACCAAGGAAGAGATCGCCGAATTCCTCCCCGAAGCGACCGGCTCCTCCGCCGATGACGTCCCGCTAACATCCGTGGTGCGCTTCATGGCCACCAAGCATGTGCTGCTGCTGCACGCCGGCGTCGACATCAAGAGGGTTCCGTGGGCGAACCCCATGGGGAAGGCCTTCCTGCTGGTGCCTTACCTGGCTGGGGACAACCTCGACGGGCATGTCCCACTGCTCTTCGACCACATCAGGGGGGTCTAGCGCAAGGCAAGCATTCAAGACCGGCATCGGCAAGTCCAATCTGCTCTCCCGCTTCACCCGCAACGTGTTCAGCCTCGAGTCCAAGTCCACCATCAGGGGGGGTCGAATTCGCCACCCGCTCCCTCTAGGTCGACGGCAAGGTCGTCAAGGCCCAGATTTGGGACACCACCGGCTCTTCCTATCCCCGTCTGTTCGGCAGCAGGTAGATTCCCCTTCCCCTTGAAGCGTGTGTGTGTGTGTGTGTCTGCCGTGGGGCTTTTGTTTGTTGGATCTCGCTGCCGAATTATGCTGCGTGCTGGCGCGGCTGCGCGCTGAAGTGTAGGGGTAGGTTCAGTCGGTCCTGCTAATGGATCATAGCATCGGCTGCTTACGAGTCAGTTGGCTGTATGACTTGGGGACTTGCATAGCTAGAATCGCATGATCTATTTGGTGCTGTTTTTGGTCCTGGAAATGCCCCCCTTGTAGATTTAGCTTAGTACACTATGATCATGTAGTCTGTGTAGGCTTATTATTCTGTGTGGTTTTATCTTGCCACTGCAGTGAAGATGAGGGATTCACCGGCAACGGAGTTAGTTATGATATTTCAGTTGTAACAGTTGTTACATTTGTCATGTTTGATTCCTGTTCTGGAAGTCCAAGTAATTTACAAAGTACGTCCTATCATGATCAATTCCTTCTCAGTTAGTCTCCGGGGGAAACAATATGCTAGTTTTGCCACATCTGGGAATTCTATTAGTTTTGCTTTTGCCAACGGCGCAAACCGCACAAAACCATAGCATAGCATTTGAAAAAGCGATGTACTCTTAATCGTACACCTGTAGAGACTGCCAGTCATGTACTCTGTTTCACAATTTGATTTTTGCTCCGGTTACACGCAGTCAGTCTTCCAAGGTCCGTCGTGCGTCTTGCTAGTGTTCACATCATTCCAAGTTCATGGGGGTCTTGTTTATTTGTTCATGTGATGATTCTTCTACACATTTCATAGTTATTTCTACATAGGCGCTACATTTTGGGTAAATCCTGTGCAGATTATGAAGTAACTTGGGTGCCTCGTTAACCATCTTCTTCATTCTTTTGCAGTTGTGGAGACCATGGATGGGACTATCGCAGTTGCTTCTGCGTTTTGCGGGCATCAGGAAGGTACTAATTACCATTTCCTTTCTCTAGTTCTTACTCACCACACTACATGGCAAGGCATATCTGACCATCGCAGGGCCCTTTGCTACATTTGTTTTTCAAATGTGGAAGCCATCATAACATCAGCTGGTCATAGTTATACGCATTGTTTAACTTTTTCTTCTTTGAATTTCACATTGCAGTTCTTTGTTGTAAGATAATGCACATGTATCAATACCAAATATGGAAAGCTTTAGTAAAAGATGTAAACATGCTCATCATATGCTATCTGATTCTGAGTCGATTTAGATTAATTATGGCCTTTTCATTCTGCTTTATGATTTACTCAATCACTGTTGTTTCATGATGATTATGCAGTAATGCTCCTCTTCTTCCTCGACCACCTGAACCACCACGCTGGTGGGCTCCTAAAGCATCAACTTCAATAATGGTGACCCTAGAGCTAGCTAGTTTAGTCTGCTATGGTTTGGGGGTGCTTTGGGTTTCAATTCACTGCAGCAGAAGCACCATTCTTTTGCCTTTTTCAGTTAGATGCCTTTGGATTGTTTGGCTTTCGGTAGATGCAGAGTATAGATTAAGTATTCCATAAAATTCACCACATGAGTATACTACTTAATAGCCAATTTTCGTGGTCAAATTCAGCCCTGGATGCAAATGGAAATCATGATTCTGTTATACGCCGAGGTCGGTGGTCAAATTCTCGATTGGTGTGGAACACCATGGACAGGGCAAAATCAGGTCCAATTTTTTTTCTTGAATAGCTTACTGTCTTCACTGGACGATTTTTCTTTTCTTCTTTGACCCAGTTGATTGTATGACACTGAAATATAAATATTTGGTTGCTCGTCCTCCCCTTTGGAAATTCATACCATCCCTGGAAATGTTTGATTGACCATCTTCTTATTGATCCATAAAAACTTGACATTTTTGTTGTAAAAACATACCTGTATATATGTTGATAGTCTAGTAAGAACTTGTTGTGTCTGGGTTTGTGGATCTTAAAAAATATATCATCTATGCTTTTATCCTTGAACTATTGCTATGGCGATGAATGCCCATGCGTACCTTTGTTGTCACTTTTTAGGGTGTGCGTAGTTTGTTAATTCACGTAACTATAGGATATCCTTACTCGTACAGAATGCCCAGTTGTTGTTCTTGTAAATATAGGCGTGCCTACCATCGCCCCATCGGCACCATCACCAAACAGAAAAGGGCTCTAGCCTCTTCTTATGACAAGAAAAATAGGCGTTGTTACCTGTTTGCATCTGAGTTTGCATAATATTGGAGGAACATGCTTAATTGGCCTGTGCATTTGGCAGATATAGTAGTGTTTGTTCTGCTACTAGCATCCTGTATTGTTTAGTTGGTATTTGGTATTATATATATTTTTTCTTCTAGCCTAGAATTATTCATTTTAGATCTTGTTGCATGATGTGTCATGTATATGACTAGTACTACTATTTCTGCATGCTTATATGTTTGTGCATTGACTAGCTTAGCTAGCACAGTAGTGTTCTGTTGAAATTTGAGGCATATTTTTGTTCATAAGTGTCTTTGTTCCCATGCAGTGTGCTTTGAAACGTAGGGCGAATCTTGTGGAGGAGTAGGGCGAATCGGACATTGTCTCGCTTGTGCTGCTATGGTAAAAATAGAGCACCACTCTTACTTGATGTGCATGTGTTAATACGACAAAATGATTGAGATCTGTTTGACTTTTCACTTCTCTGTGTAGATAATATGCTGAATGTTGTTCATGTGACTGTGTATGAATCTTCTGTACGTGCAGATTATCATGAATTATTTAATGCTGCTGAGGGTGTAACAGAGGTGAGGTTTGTACTGCTATTGAAACAAATAGCCGAAGAAGTCACAATGTTCTTCTGTTAAGCCATTGTCTCATGTACTTACAAATTTCTGGTTGACGTGTAGTGTTTCAACCAACAGCAGAAAAATCAGTTTGATGTATGGATGCTTCATGCGGTGGTAGCTAATGATCTCTATACTGATGACAGTTTTGTGGTAAGTGTACTCTCGTAAAATGCACATGTTTATTATTTCCTCAACCATGGTTGTGATGTGCTTGGTTTTAGTGGTCCTGATGTATGAGCCTACTTTTCCTGTTTCTTGCTGTTTTAGGATATCATGTCCGATTTCAATGTTGGGTCGATCAATTTGTCGATTTTCTCACCTTGGTCATACCATAATATGTTAGTGTTTAGTCATGTATGCATCTCCATCTTGCAAGCCTACCATACATGATAGGATTAGTACTTATTAACTACTCATATGTGCTTGTAGAGAAGGATACGATTATTATTTAACCAGTCCAGATTTTTTACATTTGATGTGCTTCCAAGGGACACATATCTCTACTCTTCTATATAATGTCGTCCATCTTCTACCCATATATTTTATTGGCAATCATTCAACTTTCACTCTATCTTACTACTAACTTATGTAGATCAGGATCTAATGTCGTCGAGGTGGCTGCTGCTCTTACCGAGTTTTAGTTGATGTTGCCACCAAGTTTTGGTGCATGTGTATTTGTTTTTTGATTGTATGTACACTTGTTGGATCGTGCAGTATTTGCTATTGTACATGTGCTATTGTGAGTTTCATTGATAGATTTTTGGATTTGATCATTTAATTGAGAGAATGTTTGATTGTTTGCTGTTGAAATGTGTAAATTTGAAATCTGTGAATGAAAAGGTTTGGATGTTCTATTGGATCAAATAATATTTGGGCTCTAAAAAGGCTATTGCCCAAACAATAGTGGACCGGAATGTTGTGCATTTATGAAAAAATGGTACAAAAAGGTTTAATGAAATACAAAAAGGTTTAATGAAATGGACTGTGAAATGGCTAAGGCCTAGAAATAAAAAATGCCAAATTGTTGGGCCCGGCCCATGTAGTTGACTCAAATTGAAAGAGAAAAACAACAAATGGGCTGAATTAATGGGCTCAGCCCATGTAAAACACTCAATCGGACCGGGCTGAATCTTGTCAACGACCTTTTCAATTGGTCGCAAACGTGGCCTGGGCAGACAGCTAGTGACCAAAACAGAAGGTCATGGAATCAACGACCTTTTGTTTTGGTCGTGGCCTTCCACGACCTTCTCACAGAGAAGGTCATTAATTTCAGTTTACGACCTCCAGCTTTTGACTTTCTGTTTTTGGTCACAAAAAGGTCGCAAATGAAAAACAATGACCTTTCAGTGACCAATAGTGATGGTCGCAAATTGACATATTTCTTGTAGTGGACTATACCACGGCCATTGGCATCACCGGTGCCAATCGCCGTGCGCTACGCACCGCTCATGCTCCAAGGGTCGTCCCGCACATGGTTGAACAGCCTGCCGATGGGCAGCATCAACACGTGGGTGGACTTCGAGGAAGCCTTCGTCCGCAACTTCACGGGGACCTACAAGCGACCCGGCGCCCTAGCCAGCTCGCCATGTGCGTGCAAGGGCCTACGGAGATTGGTTGCGAGTACCTCGCACGCTGGACCGAGCTTCGAAACAGCTACGAGGGCGTCCATGAAGTCCAGGAGATCCAGTACTTCGTCAGCGGGTGCCGAGATGGCACCGTCCTCAAGCACAAGCTCTTACGCTCCGAGCCGGCCACCTTGGCCGCGCTCATGGTGACGGCGGACAAGTACGCCAACGCCGACTCCGCCATGAAGATCCAGGTGGCGCTGGATGAAGCCGGAAAGGCGAAGCCGGTTCCCCCTCCGAAGCCGGCCGACGAAAGCAGCCGGCAGCAGCATCACCAGAACAACAAGTGCAAGGCTGACCAGCCGGCGCCGCGTCATGACAACTGGCTCGTCAGGGCCATAGAGCCCACGGCGGACCCGGCGGCGAAACGCCGGCAAAACGGCATGGCAACCCGCCATGAGCTTCGAGCAGATGCTCGACGCCCCCTGCAAGCACCACAGCGGCGCAAGACCGTCCACACACACGCTTCGGCAGTGCGCCATCACCAAGCGCATCATGAGGGGCGACATCCCGCCTCCTCCGGCTCCGGCTCCAGGCGCGGGACAATCGCCTCCGCCTCCACCGCTGCCTCAAGCTGGCGGCGCGATGTGCGACGACACCTACCCGGACCAGAACGCGGCCTACGTCGTCTTCACCAGCCTCGGCAACGACAAGCGCAGCGAGCGCTTCTTTCGGCAGGAGGTGAACACCGTCGTCCCGGCCAAGCCGGAGTTCATGCATTGGTCGGATCGCCCGATCACCTGGACCCGGGAGGATCACCCGACAGTCATGCCAAGTCCGGGTGGTTACGCCCTCGTCCTCAACCCCACCATCGTCGTGCGGCGCACATGCAAGTTCTCCCGAGTCCTCATCAACGGCGACAGCAGCATCAACATCCTATACCGCGACACGATGACCAAGCTCGGCGTCAAGGCCGAGGACCTGGAGCCGACCCGAACGATCTTCCACGACATCGTGCCCGGCCTCTCCTGCTCCCCCATCGGCTGGGTCTGGCTTGATGTCCTGTTTGGTGACAGCAGCCACTTCCGGCGCGAACCGATCTGGTTCGAGGTGGTGGACCTGTCTAGCGCGTATCATGCGTTGCTGGGCCGACCCGCGCTCGCCAAGTTCATGGCGGTTCCCCACTATACGTTCCTGAAGATGAAGATGCCGGGTCCCAAGGGCCTCATCACCATCACCGGCGATTACCGCAAGTCCCTGGAGTGCGCCCGAGACGGCGCCAAGTTGGTCGAGTCGCTGGTCATTGCCGAGGAGCGGCGCCAGCTCGACCGGATCGTCGCCCTGGCAGGCGAGGCCTTCGCCGCGTCGATCCCGACCCCGGACCCGGCCGACGAGGCCGCCTTCAAGCCAACCAAGGAGACCAAGAAAGTGAAGCTCAACCCAGAAGACCCCAGCTGCGGCAAGTACGTTGTCATAGGCGCCCGCCTCGACAGCAAATAGGAAGGCGAGCTCGTCGACTTCCTCCGTGAGAATCGGGATATCTTCGCATGGACCCCCAAGGACATGCCGGGAATCCCGAGGAAGTACGCCGAGCACAAACTTCACGCCCGCAAGGACGCCAAGCCTGTCCGTCAACCCCCACAACGATTTTCCGAAGAGAAGTACCATTGGTGAAGAGGTCGCCAAGCTTTTGGCGGCCGGCTTCATAATGGAAGTGTTTCACCCTGAGTGGCTGGCCAATCCAGTCCTCGTCCTGAAGAAGAACAAGACCTGGCCCATGTGTATCGACTACACCAGCCTCAACAAGGCCTGCCCCAAGGATCTGTTCGCCCTCCCGCGGATCGACCAAGTCATCGACTGGAGCGAGACCCAGTACTTGCCACCGCCTCCCGACTCGACGCATTGGCGCATGCACTTCGATGGGTCCGAGATGCGACTCGGCTTGGGGGCCGGCATCGTACTGTCGTCCCCAAAGGGCGACCGGCTCCGCTACGCGCTCCAGATCCACTTCGCCACCTCCAGCAATGTCGCCGAGTACGAAGCCCTTGTGCACGGCCTCCGGCTTGCCAAGGAACTTGGCATCCGACGCATCCTGTGCTACGGCGACTCGGACCTGGTGGTGCAGCAGTGCTCCGGCGAATGGGACGCCCGCGACTCCAACATGGCAAGCTACCGCTTCCTCGTCCAGAGGCTGTCCGGATCCTTTGAGGGCTGCGAGTTCCTCCACGTCCCGCGCGTGGAGAACGAAGCAGACGACACGCTCGCTAAGATCGCCTCGTCACGACAAGCCATCCCGTCCGGCGTCTCCCTCGAGCACCTGCGCAAGCCGCCCGTCAAGCCATCGCCGGACTCCGAATCCATCCACGTTCCGGACGACTCGGCCACCATCGTCCTGGACCCGGCCGTCGCCATCCTCGACCCGGGGGCTGCTCAACCCGGCTCGGGGGCTGCTCAACCCGGCTCGGGGGCTGCCGACTCGAAACCCACCCTGGTGGCCGTCTTTGCCGTGGTTACGGCTCCATCTTCGGCCCTCCCAATATCAGAATTTTTGGAGAACGGGGTTCTCCCCATGGACGAGACCGAAGCTCAGCAAGTGCAGCGTCGGGCGTCCGCCTACAGCATCATCAACAACGAGCTCGTCAAGCGCAGCTCCACCGGCGTGTTCCAGCGCTGGGTCAAGCAGGAACGGGGAATCGACATCCTCCTCGACATACATCAGGGCGAGTGCGGGCACCACGCCGCATCACGATCCCTGGTGGCCAAGGCGTTCCGCCACGGTTTCTACTGGCCCACGGCCCTCCAAGATGCCGAGTCGCTCATCCTCAAGTGTGAGGGATGCCAGCGCTTCAGCAAACGCAGCCACCAGCCGGCGTCAGCACTCCGCACCATACCGATCGCCTGGCCCTTCGCGGTCTGGGAACTCGACATGGTGGGACCCTTCAAAACCACTCGAGGCAGCATGACACACTTGCTGGTGGCAGTGGACAAATTCACCAAGCGGATCAAGGCAAGACCAATCAAGAAACTAGACGGGCCAACAGTCGTCCGGTTCATCAAGGACATAGCGGTGTGCTATGGCATGCCAAACAGCATCATCACCGACAACGGCACCAACTTCGCCAAGGGCGCGCTCGAGCAATACTGCTCCGTCTCTAGCATCCGCCTCTACCTGGCCTCCGTTGCGTATCCGCAGTACAACGGGAAGGTCGAGAGGGCCAATGGACTCATCCTGTCCGGCGTCAAGCCGTGACTCGTCGAGCCACTCATCCGCTCACCCGGCAGCTGGCTTGACGAGTTGCCAGCCGTTCTCTGGAGTCTACGCACCACGCCGAACCGGTTGACCGGGTTCACCCCGTTCTTCCTCGTCTATGGAGCCAAAGCCGTCATCCCGACCGACGTCGAGTTCGACTCGCCGCGCGCCGCGATGTACACCGAAGCCGAAGCCAGAGAAGCCCGCGAAGATGGCGTCGACCTGCTCGAAGAAGCACGCCTCCTGACGCTCAGTCGCTCAGCCATCTACCAACAAGGCCTGAGGCACTACCACAGCAAGAAGATCAAGCCCCTCGCATTCCGCGAGGGCGACCTCGTCCTCCGACTCGTCCAAGAGCAGGCAAGCCAGCACAAGCTGTCGTGAGTAGGGCCTTGCGCGACCGCAACGCCTACTACCTCATCGATGCACGCAAGTCAAGGAAGCGCAAGAAGGACACCGCCGGTGAAGAAATGACCCGGCCGTGGAACGCGGAACTCCTCCGCCCATTTTACAGTTAGCCGCACGAGCGTATGCATCGTCGCCTTTTGTAAACGCACGAAACCATGGGGTCCCCGAACGAGACTCGGGGGCTGGCTTTTGTCGACCAATTTATTGTGTCCCTATTTTCTTGCATCACTATACCACTGAACCCGGCCACCGGTCCGACTCGCTCGACCCAGGGGCTCGGGGGCTGGCCGGCTCGGTCGCCACCCCGCCGCCTTACTTGGTGATTCCCGATAAAGTTAACATGCCGCGGTCCCCCACTTCGCCCTAAAGCCACAGATCCAGCTTTGGCTGTCGGCTGGCAAGCACAACGGGCCAAAGCTCCTTTACGCTTCATACACTAAGTCAAAGGCTGCCGGGTCGATCAACCCGGCCCATCGATTCATCAAATGAACATCGACACGACCGGCTGCTCGCCAACCGGCTTCGCCGGATTGCCGCCAGCCGGCCCAGTGGGTGTTTCGCTCACGCTCAACGTTTCAAGGGACCCAAGTCCTGCACGCTCCTCTCAAAGAACCAAACTCCTTGTCACAGACCGGAGCCTCGGCCGTCTGACTCACGGGGGGGGGGGGAGGTTTGAGAAAGGAAAAGCGCATGAAATCGGTCCAAAAAACGGAAGGCAAAAAGCAAAAGCACCCATGACATCTACACAAGTATTTAAGAAAAGGCCCACGGCCCGAGTTCATTACACCCTAAAACCCCCAGTGGGTGGGTGGACCTGCTATTTAACAGATTTTACACAAAATGTCCCAGGCATCTCCAGTGCCGTGTCGCGACGTCGACGGCTCTCCCCTGGCGGCCTCCGGGTCCAGCGAGGCGCTGGTGTCCTCCTCAGCACCCGCGTCGCGGTAGACGCCCGTCTCCTCCGAGCTCCCCTCCGGATTGTGGAGGAGCAAGCCGTAGTCGTCGCCGTCGACGGTCCTGCCGTCTTCCGTCCGCTCCAGATGGGACTCGTCGTGGAAGGCGAACTCGGCGATGTAGCTGGCCCGGGAGGCGATCTGGCCGGATTGCTCCTACAAGAGCTGCTCCGAATCGGCCCGCTGGCCCATCAACGCATCCAGCTGCAGGTACGGATGCCAGGACAGCGTGAACCGGAGCGCCATCTCAGCACCGCCACGAGCGGCGGAGACGTGCCACTCGCCAAGCCAGTCCGGCCCCATCTCCAACCAACGCGCTAGGCGCGAGAAGCTGCTCGGTTGGGCGGAGTCCGGCCATAGGGCCACCGTCATTGCGGTGTCGCCCTGGGACAGCCGCCCCAACTGCGTTCCCAGGACCTGCAGGCGGGCCTCAGCGGCGGCGATGATCTCCGGGAAGGTCCAGGCCACCTGCGGATCCGTCCCGAACCCAACGATGCCGGTCGGGTCGCGCTGATAGCGGACGGCTTCCTCTGCCAGCCGCTGCGTGTCCGGGAAGGCCCCTGCCGCAAAGGAAGAAGCGAGTTAGAAGAAGAACAACAAGGAAGAAAGGCCGGATCCCGACCCGACAAACGACAAAAAAAGCACTTACTGGAGAAGGACTCTTCCTGGTGCTACGCCTCGAGAAACACACCACGCCGCTCCCGTTCGATGGCGCGGTCGCGCTCCTCGAGCGCCTTCTCTAGATCGGCCGCCTTGGCAAGGGCTGCCTTCAGCTTGGCGTCCTTGTCTTCGGCCGCCTTCTCGGCCGCCTCGCAGCGACGGGCCTCGTCCTGACAGGCCCCCCTCAGCCGTGGTGACCTTCCCCCGCAGGCGATCCACCTCGGCCTGGAGCCGGCCCTTGTCGTCGGCCAGCTGGCCGCGCTGCTGGTCTGCCTCCACCAGGGCCTGTTGCGCCTCTGCCACCTTGGCGGCTTCTGCCTTAAGGAGCTCCACCTCGGCCTCGAGGCGGCTCTTGTGACCCGCCAGCTGCTCAAGTAGCCGGTTGGCCTCGTCGAGAGACCGCCAAGCCGTGGCCGCCTCCGCCCTCGCCTGCGCCGCCTCGACGCCAAGACGGCCGGTGTCGGCAACGAGCCGGTCGTAGTGATGACTGGCCCGGAGCAGACGAGTCCGCCAGGACAACACCTCGGCTGTGAAAAAGGACTCAGCAGAAGAAAAAAGCAAGACTTAAGATTTGGCCCAACTATTACACAGTTGGCCTGAATCTCGGGGGCTACACCCAGTGGGTGCGCTAGCGCGCCCCCACTAGAAAAGAGCACAAGAATACCTACGGTGACGCAGAGCTCCTCCTCCTTGGCGGCAAGCTGCTCCATGAGCTCCCGGTGCTTGCCCAAGAGACGATTGTAGGCAGCGACCCGGAAGGCGTCGAGATGCCGAAGAAAGCAGAAATCAGAACAAGGCCAACACTCTAAAGATTCGACCCAACTACTACGTAGTTGGCCCGAACCTCGGGGGCTACACCTAGTGGGTGCGCTGGCGCGCCCCCACAAAGAAGAAATTACAAGAAGACTTAACAGAACGGCGCGCTCCAGGTCACGCGTCCGCTCCACCTCGGCCTGGGCGAAGGCCTTGAGCCATTCCGTCCGGCCTCGCAGGCAGTGACTGACGGCGTCCAGCGCCGCCTCCTCCTGGGTCTAAGGCCCGAAGACAACGGCGCCCCCGCTCCGCGCCGGCTGCGGCACGACAGCTCGGCGCCCTCCCTGCCGGGGCACCAAGGCGTACTCCCCGCTGGCCGCTCGCGACGCGGCCAGCGCCTCCTCCGACGCCCCTCCCAGCGTCGACGACGACCCGGACGCCGGGACGCCCCGCGTCGCCGTCTCCGGCCCAGCTACCGGGGTGGCCTCCGGCACCGCCGCCCGCGGTGCCTCCTCCGAAACCGGCGGGCCTCCGACATCGCCGCCCGCAGCGCCTCTTCCAAAACGACACTGCCTCCACCACTATCAGTCCCCGCTCGCTCGACCACGTCGGCCCACGGCGGGGTGTCATCCGCCACCTCCACGACCTCCCGGTCGGGGATCACCACCTCAGCCCGGCCTCCACGGCCGCGCTCCCTCACCGACGACGGCTCAAAGACCGTCGCCGCCACCACTGTGCCCTCCGGCATCTCGTGCCAGGCCGGCTCCACGCTGGCTCACGCCCATGCCGCCGCCGAGTTGGTCCAAGCACGGACCGACGCCGCCTCCAGCTCCGCCTCAGCATGGTTCCTGTCCCGCCAGGACAAGGCTTCGGCATCGTTCGGATCCAGGCCAAGGTCCGAGTCGGCCCGTCCCTCCACCTCGGCCTGGTCGGCGAGGTCGGACCGGCTCCTGCGAAACGCGGCCCCTTCGGCGGCCGCGGCTTCCGCCGCCGCCCTCGCTAGTGCGATTGGCGACCTGATGAAGAAGACAGAATGAGCAGAAAAGAAACAAGACTAGCTCATGAAGAGAAAAGCTGAGCGCAAATGAGAGATGAAGCTTACCCCGCCAAGACCGGGACCGGGGTTGGCCTCCCGTGCCTGCCGCCGTGCTTCCTCTTGGCCGGCCTCCCGGCCCCGGACGGGTCCGCCATGCGCTTCGGGGTCTGGGGTCGCGCGCAATGCTGTCTTTCCCATGCGGGCAGCTAGGCGCCGCCCCATGCGAGGACCCGGCTCCGCCCGCGTTGCTGCCTCCCCTGCCCAACGCCACTACACCGACAACTGGCGTCGGCACCGACCGTTTCGTGACGCGGTCAGCAATTCAACACACATGAAGAAAAACACGAGACTTACCCACGCGACGCTTAGCGCCGGCGTCGGACTCGGCCTCCTTCTCCCCGCCATGAGCCGCGAGCTCCTCTAGCGCCACCAGCGCCACCTGCGATAGGGCCCGGGCGTAAGAATGCCGAATCGCGTTCAGAAGTACCCCACGTGTCGCGTCAGGACGGATGAGAAGATGCGCGGTAGCAAAGTAAGAAGACTGGACACTCACCTGCGGCGCTGGGTTCGACTGGCTGTGCGGCGCCTTGCCGAACCACCAGTCCTCCCCAAGGTTGGCCTTGGAGATGTCATTCACGCCGCGCACGATCTGCTCCGCGTCGACCCCGTGCGGTTGGGGTCTTGAAGGCCGACCATTTCGCCGATGAGGCAGGAGCGCCCCTGAAGCGGAAGGACCCGACGCATGATGAACGCGGCGAGGAGGTTGGTTCCGGTGAGCCCCTCCTGCGTCCTCATCACCGTCACCCGCTCGCAGAGATTGACGATCTCTTGCGACGGGAGCCTGGGCCAGTAGCCCCAGTTCGTCTTCGCCCGCGGCGGTGCGATGGCGAAGGCCGGAAGGTTGATGCGATCCGCACCAAGGTTGCGGACGTAGAATAAGGAGTTCTGCCACTTCTTGGCAGAATCCTCCAGCGAGATCTTGGGGAAATCCGCCCCGACCGCTTCGAGATGATGGCGGCACCGCAATCCGCGTCTCCCCAGCCGACGGGCCCTGCTGCTTCAAGGAGAAGAAGCGCGCCCAGAGGTCGATCGTAGGCTCGACCCCCAGGTACCCCTCGCAGAGGATAACGAAGCTGGAGAGATGGACGATGGCGCCGGCGCCAAGATGATGCGCCTAGAGCCCGAAGAACTCCAGGAACGCGCGGAAGAAGGTGCTTGCCGGCAGCCCGAACCCACGCTCGAAGTGCATGAGGAAGGCCACGCGCTCCTGCCCCTCAGGCCGAGGCCTCTACTCGCCGTGCGGCAGGCGGACGTCGACGTCCGTCTCCCGCGACAGGCGCCGCGTCGCCCGGAGTTGGGTGATGTCCTCGGAGGTGACATTCGAACCCATCCAGGAGCCCGATGGCAGCGACATGATAAAAGGAAGAAGAAGGAAGATGGACGGCGAAGGAGTTCTGCTCGGAGCAGCGGGCACCGCAGTGCGTCAGTTGCAAAGAGCGGAGCGAGAGCAAAGGGACAGGAGGGCGCGAGCGAGAATAATGTCCGCCGCCCCTGCCCCCCGATTTATAACCCTCGGTTTGAACATGGGGAAGTGGGATCGTCTACACGCGCCCGTTCCACTACCCCGCAATAAGTGCGCACGTACACGCGCAGTAACTGCCCGGGGAAGAGCAACCGCCCCCCGGACACCGCAATAAATCCGCGCGCTTGGGCCGAGGGCGCGCGGCGGTGGGCCCCAGCCTGTCGCCCGGTCCCGTCACGCGCGTGGCCTATCAGGCCCCTCCGACTTCCGGGCACCACGTGGCGCCCGCGCAAAGCCCGAGGGATTGCCCCAAAATTCACCAGACTTCTCGGTTCCCGCCACGGCCGGGATGCCACGATCCGGTTTCCGAGAAAACCGGCACACAGTGGGTGTTGCCAGACCCGGCGCTCGCAGAATCCACCTTGCTTAAGGGGGAAACATCGAAGGCCCACACATCCGAAGACGGCGGACCTTCACAGCTTCGGGGACTACTGTCGGGGGGATGGACCCCGGGCAGGCAACGGAAACCGGATCCTCCTCAAAAAAAAAAACAACGGGGCTGGCACCGCCCCTCAATACCGGCACGCGCTTGGTCGGGTCGCTCGACCCGGCCAAGCCCCGCAAGCCGGCCAGACTAGCCGACCCGACAAGACACGTCGACTTGGCCCCAACAACTAGAGCAAGACAGCCGATCCCGGCACGACCAAAGCCTCCTCGACAAGCCAGCGCCACCTGTGGCGTGCTACGCAATCCAGCCGCGGGTTAACTCCCGTTCCATCCAGGCCGTATGATGGGGACGAGTCTTCAATCAACGATGACCGAGGCAACAGTACCCCGCCCATGCCTCTGGTCAGCAGGAACGTGTCAACAATGCCCCTCACCTACCCGCTGACTAGGGCCGGCGTGGCTACAATGCCCCCGCCCTCACCGCTGACGACAGCAAGCGGCAACCTGACGGAGAGCACTATACACGACTCGACTCGGCCACGCCCTGACGATCGACAAGACGGCGCACAGTCCCCCTAGGCATGCGGGGCCCGCACCTAGGGGAACCCGGCGAACCACAAGCCCTCAGCGGGACCCAGCCCGGGTCCCCGGACACCGACAATACGGACCCACCGACTTGTAACAGTACCATTGTACCCCCGAGGGGTTGGACTATAAAACCCCCCGGGAGCCCGCGATCATATAGAGGAGAGCGAGCGAGAGGGCAAGCAGAAAACACATACGAGAGAAAAGCAAGTAAGCATAGGACTAGCCACAAAACAGCAACACCGGAGAGAAGGTGCAGCCCAAGCCTTGGCCAGCTTCCTTCCTCCTCCATACAGCTCCAGGAGCAACATTGTACTATCGATCATCCAACTACACTCGGCAGGACTAGGGGTATTATCTCTCCGGAGAGCCCCGAACCTGGGTATGTCCGGCGTCCCATGCCCGCTTATGCCAACCTCGCCTTTGGAGTCCACCAGCGCCCTCGAGCCTCCTCCTCTCTTTAGCCATCCCTTGGCATCTGCCATGCGCCCACCACGACAGAGGGGGAACACAATAAATAATGTAGCAATCATACCATCACAAAGCATAATATGGCAATACGCGGTGCTAGGGGTGACCTAACACAGTACTAGGTGCTACCGGCGAAGGGGGGAAACATTCGGGAAAGTGTTCCAGGTGTTTGGTATTTTCAAGCAGATGAAATGGAGGGGGAAGGTTTCATGTTTGCTATGCTAGGGACGTGTGGTAGATGAACGGTTTGTGTATTCGGATTTGTCTCGAAATTCTGAGCAACTTTCATATACAACGTATTTCCATCTGTGCTACGGTTTATTTTATATTAATTTTCAAAGTTTTTAAAACATTTTTAGAATTAACAAAATTGAATTAATTAGAAAATGTAATTATGATGCCAGCGTGGTGTCATCATGATGTCAACAGGGCCAAAGGTTGACCTGGTCAACGCTGGCAGGTAGGACCCGTTCGTCATAGTCTCAGGTTAACTAAACATTAGTTAGCTTTTATTAGCAGATTAATTAGGTTTAATTAGTTAACTAAACAGATTAATCAAGTTAATTTAATTAATTAATTTTTATTATATCTTTTTATTCCTTTTTAACGTTCTAGGGGGCGGCCCACTTGTCATTGGGCTAGGGGGCTTAGCGGGCATTGGGCGCTAGTGAACGGGCGACGGGTGGGTGCCCGTTAACGGGCAAACTAGGGCGGCGCCGTCAGCGCGGCGAGCAGCACGGCAAGGACGAGCGATGGGTGAGGCCACTGGCCACGGCAGTGGCAGATCAGCAGCAGCAGAGTGTAGTGGCGGCGGCAGCGCAGCAAAGAGTAGTAGCGCGACTACGCAGTAGAGCAGTAAGGGCCACGGGGTGCGCGGGCGGCAAGCGTGGCTGTCGGGGCAAGGTAGGGCACGAGCGGCGTGGGCCGGGTCGGGGTGACCGTGGGCGTCTGGCCGTGGTGCGCGACCGATGGTGGAGCAACGAGAAAAGGAAAGGGGAGAGAAGGGGGTGCGAATGTGGAGCTCACAGCAAGCGGCAGAGAAGCTTGGGGAGGCCGGAACGGGTAGAGATAGGTTGTGGTCAGCTCGACCTCGTCAAGGGGAGGAGGAAGACATGGCGGAGGGCCATCATAGAGGGGCGGCGCGAGAACGACGACCTCCACACGGGGCGAGCGAGGTCGGATCCGCGACGGGGCCTCTGGGATCCGCCCATCTCCAGCGGCGAGGCGGCTTGGGGTGGCATGGACGCGGAGATCCAGGCGGCGGCGGCCATGGGATGAGTACCCAGGAGGCGGCAGCGTGAGGACGGCGGTGCGGAGGCGGCGGCGTTGGGCGCCGGTTGCCTAGGTGCCCGATCCAGACCGGGTCGTGGGGGAGGGGAGAGGAGCAAGGAGATCGTGTGGGTGGGTGGAGGAGTGGACTGAGAGGGGGGTAGTGGGGATCGTGGGTGCGGTTAGGGTTTCGACCGGGGAAGTCATAGGCCAGGGGGCGAGCTGGGCTGGCCAGCTGGGCCGAGGCCTAGTTAGGCCGGGGGGATTTCATTTTATTTATTTGTTTATTTTCTTTCTACTTATTTTATTTCTTTTTTGTTTTCTTTTAGTTTCAAATTACTTTAGTTTAAATAAAAATAGAAAACTATTTCCTAAATTAGTCTTCTTAAATATACTACTGCCACCTTAATTCTTCCACCTAATTAAAATAGTTTAATATTTTATAATTTATAAAAAGCATTTAATTTATTATCCAAGCCACTGTTTTAACTATTTTTGAACACATAAAAATTTTATTAAATTTAGGTTTCTCCACCATTATTACCCATGATTTATTTAACACATTTAGAATATTTTAGTTTTGACTTTTGAAAACTTCTAACTGTTTGACTTGATCTTAAATTTGAAATTTGAACGGGATTTGAGTCATCGCAAGATTAACGCAGTAATCGTGGTGACGTGGCAACATTAGCAGAGGGTTACTCTAGCTTAACTATCCGGGCATCACATCCCCCGACCGGCCACCCATTCCTCTCGTTCGCATTGTGAAAGCATATTTGCTCCATTGGTGGTTTTGGTAATTCATGTAAACATACATCTTGTTGGACTAATGTTTCCCTCAAGTATATTCCAAGAAATGTTCAACCTAGGCAAGTATATAGATGGAGATGTGGACCCCTCAAGCTACAAGAACTCTACACTTTTTGGTTAAGTGATCAAAGATCACACTGAGTCTATAGAAAAGGCAATACTATTAAAAGGGGATGATGTTTTGATCATGAGTCATTTGCTAAAGTGCTTAGAGGTATTGCTCCAAAAACAGTCAACCACACCCTCACAACCCTATATGTCCAAACCCAGAAAGCCTATCTAGGTCCCATGGATCCACTCATATCCGGACCCACCGAGATATACTTGACAGAGCCATTGCCTAAACCCTAGAAATCGGTTTCACCAAGATGACATTTGGTCCCACCGAAGTGCATCGGCAAATCTTCTGTAACCTATTTGTTTCATCTCAGAATTTCTGAGTGAAATGGATCGGTGTCACTGAAGCGTCAAAAGTGCTTAGGTCATCATCAATCGGTCCCACTGAGTGGATTCATCCGGTCTCATCAAAATGCCTCAAGTTCAAACCTTTTGCATTGGACGGTGTCACCGAGTATTTCAACCAGTCCCACCGAGTTGTGCATAACAGTTTGTAATAGTTAGATTTTTTGTGAAGGCTATATATACCCCACCCACACCACCTACTCTCAAAGGGAGCAACCAAGACTAAGCCACCACTTCCCATATCCATTTTCTGAGAGAGAACCATGTACACTTGTGTTGAAATATTAAAAAAACGTACACTTGTGTTGAGATCAAGGGATTCCACTCCAACCATTTGATCCTTGATTTCTAGCCCCCTCAAGTTGATTTCCACTCCACTCCTTCTCCTCCTACCATGTCAAATCTGTGAGAGAGTGATTGAGTGTTGATGAGACTATCTTTTGAAGCACAAGAGGAATGGGTTCATCATCGAGAACAACATCTATTACCTTTTGGAGAGTGGTGTCTCCTAGATTGGTTAGGTGTCACTTGGGAGCCTCCAAATCTTGTGGAGTTGAACCAAAGAGTTTATATGCGCAAGGAGATCGCATATTTCATGAAGATCTACCAGAGTGAGACTAGTCCTTCATCGATGTAAGCCATGATGGCATACACAAGGTTGCTTCTTCGTGGACCCTTCGTGGGTGGATCCCTCCGTGGGCTCGCGCAGCCGTTACCCTCTGTGGGTTGAAGTCTCCATCAACGTGGATGTACAATAGCACCATCTATCGAAACCATGCAAAAAAATCACCATGTCTTCATTGTGTTTGATCTTTCAATCTCTACCTCCCTTTAATTTCTTGCACTTGCATGTTTTTCTTTATCCGCTGCCCATACACCAGATATGCATGTGTAGGAAGTATTAGTTGTGTTTTAACTTATGCTAAAATCTGCCTAAATTCCAAGAAAATTATAAACTACAACTTTGCCTTGTTAAAAGTATATTCACCTCCCCTCTAGACCTACCTTCTTGATACTTCAATTGGTATCAGAGTTTTCGTCTTCATTGCTTTGGTTTAATCACCATTGGAGGAAGATGGATGTGTCTACATTAGGGAGTCTTACATGTAGAGTGCCTATTCCTAGTGGAGAGTAGTACAACATTTGGAGAGGTGAAATGCTTGATATCTTTGATTAATTTAACTTGAGCAAGTATATTCATGGCCCCTATGTGCCTCCCATTGATCCCTTGCACCCCATTCTCGAGGAAGAAGTCGACATGTTTCATAATCTTAGAACCGCCAATCTTATCATTAGAGGATTACCTAAACTTGTGCTTGGTTGTTAGCAACACTTTGGATGCACCTATACCTTGTGGAAAGATTTGAAAAAGCGATATCCAAATTACTATCTAAAGAATCTTGATGAAATTCTTCATAAGACTATTGATTTTCATAAGATGGAGCCTAGTGATCCTGACTTTGATGATTGACTATTTAAGCCTCGAGATCTTATGTGTGCTAAAGGAGATTTTAAAACTATTAGCAATATCATCTTAGCCATTCGAATTCATTCTCTTGAACATTGTCATGATCATGAAACGAATGAAATTGCCTCTCAAGGTGATGATGGCATTGAAGAACATGGTTATTATGATGAAAATGAAGAATTCAACATAGAATATGAAGACTATGATGAATCTAAGTCTCATGGAAAATCTTCAAGATTACATATATGGAGGAAAAGAGTGGATTCTTGATAGTGGATGCACCGATCACATGACCGGAGAGAAAGACATATTTCATAAGCTTGAAAACAATGATTCTTGATAGAGGAAGTACGTCTCCGTTGGAGCGGTGTGGAGGCACAATGCTCCCCAAGAAGCCACTAGGGCCACCGTATTCTCCTCACACCCTCACACAATGCGAGATGCCATGATTCCACTATTGGTTCCCTTGGAGGCGGCGACCGGACCTTTACAAACAAGGTTCGGGCTATCTCCACAACTTAATTGGAGGCTCCCAACTATACCACAAAGCTTCACCATAATGGAATATGGCTTCACGGTGACCTCAACCATCTAGGGTGCTCAAAAACCCAAGGGTAACAAGATCCGCAAGGGATGAGTGGGGGAATCAAATTTCTCTTGGTGGAAGTGTAGATCTAGGCCTTCTCAACCAATCCCTAGAGAATCAACTAGTTTGATTGGCTAGGCAGAGAGATCGGGCGAAAATGGAGCTTGGAGCAATAATGGAGCTTGGGGATGGAAGAGATAGTCAACTCGGAGAAGAAGACACCCCTTATATAGTGGAAGAACAAATCCGACCGTTATCCACCAACCTAGCCTGCGTAGCACGGTACTACCGCGCCAGGGCCGCGGTACTACTGCAGGGGCATGCAGTACTACCACAGGGCCGCGCAGTACTACCGCTCGAGCAGCACAAACCAGGACAACCCAAATGCACTGAAGCAAAGGGCGGTAGAACCGCTGGCGCGGTACTACAGCTCCCCCTTGCGGTACTACCGCAAGGCAAGGATGTTCCAGATTTTGAGAAGGCACGGACATATAAAAATACATCCGTGGCAACTTCATTGAGTTGGAGTCAATGCAAAAATCCCACACGGTAGCACTGAGGGAGTCCTGGATTAGGGGGTCCTCGGACAGCCGGACTATATACTTTGGCCGAACTGTTGGACTATGAAGATACAAGATTGAAGGCTTCGTCCCGTGTCCGGGTGGGACTCTCCATTGCGTGGAAGGCAAGCTTGGCGATTCGGATATGTAGATCTCCTTCTTTGTAACCGACTCTGTGTAACTCTAGCCCCCTCCAGTGTCTATATAAACCGGAGGGTTTAGTCCGTAGGACAACAACAATCATAATCATAGGCTAGCTTCTGGGGTTTAGCCTCTACGATCTCGTGGTAGATCAACTCTTGTAATACTCATATCATCAGGATCAATCAAGTAGGAAGTAGGGTATTACCTCCATGGAGAGGGCCCGAACTTGGGTAAACATTGTGTCCCCCGCCTCCTGTTACCACCGGCCTTAGACGCACAGTTCGGGACCCCCTACCTGAGATCCGCTGGTTTTGACACCGACAAGTACCATGAGCCAGGGGCGGTACTACCGCGCGGGGTGCGGCACTGCAGGTTACGCGTTACTGAACCTGAGCGATCGATCGATGGCAGTTAACTGAACCCGATCGAGCGATTCCTTCGCTACTGCTGCTAACTGAAGCCGATCAATGCTGCCTCTGGATGAACAGTGAGCGTTGCGGGGGGGTTTGGATGAATAGTTCCCGGTGGGGGTGGATGAATAGGACCCCGTGGTGTTGCCTCTGGATGAACAGGACCCCAATCGATCGAGCCGGTTGGGGCTGGATGAACAGGACCCCGTGGAGGGCTGGATGAACAGGACCACCCCGTGGAGGCAGGATGAACAGTAGATGACGGAGGGCAGGATGAACAGTAGCCCGTGGAGGGGTGGTTGAATAGGAGCCCATGGAGAGGGCTGGTTGAACAGTAGCCAGTGGAGTAGCGCGTGGTGGAGGCTGGATGAACAGGAGCCCGTGGATGAACAGTCGCAGGTGGAGGCTGGAGGAGGTCGACGGTGGTTGAACAGTAGCTCGTGGAGGCTGGAGGGGGTCGACGGTGGAGATGAACAGTATCCCGTGGAGTCCCGTTTTGCGATACGCCACACCCCTCCCGATGAACAGGACCCCCATTTCGACTATAGCACTCCAACACAAGTCCGTTTCGTCCGTTTTGCGGTACGCCACACCCCTCCCAATCAACAGGACCCCTGTTTCGACCGTAGGAGGTCCGTTTCCTCCGTTTTGCGGTACGCCAGCCCCCTCCCGATGAACAGGATCCCGTTTCTAACGTGGCCGGTCAAACACAAGGCCGTTTCCTCCATTTTGCGGTACACCAGGCCTCGTTTCAATTGCCTGTTCCGTCCAAGCCCTCCCAATGAACACGACCACACATTCCGTTCCGACCCAGCCGGTTGGCTCCCACGCGTTCTGTTGCCTCCCCATGAACACGACGCATTCCGTTGCCTCCCCATGAACACGACGCATTCCGTTGCCTTCCCATGAACACGACGACGACGCTGTTTCTCCGTTCCGACCCAGCCATGTGCACGAGCCCTGGCCGTACGTATGCGCGAGTAGGCGTTCGAGACCCCGCCCGTATGTACACATACGTGGCCGTATTTTCTTTCTTGCACCCTGGCCGCTGTACGTACGTGTACATGCTACGTGCGTGCCTCTACTATGACACGTGCGCGCCTCTACATCCACCAGTATATATGTACGTACACGTTCACGACCATAATGACAACGCTACGTACGCTTCAACCCGGTGGGTCCCGACTGTCAAGCACTTCCTTGCGTGCGAAGATGTAGCTGGTGGGTCCCAGCAGTTAGGGGCAAATGTTTTTTTCACGAAATACGGTGGCCCCTCCGGTGGGTCCCCGCTATCAGGTGGAGGAATAATTATTTTACACGTAATAAGGAGGCACTTCCTTGTTGTGGCCGTGGACCCAGCTGTCATCCTCTCCACGTACAGTCCACGTCCGATGGAAGCCGTTCCTTGACCACGTTGACCACGCCACGCCGAGAGCACCAGGGCGGTGGACGACAGCGAGGCCTTGGAAGGGGACGACGCGGAGCCGGGGAAGACGCGACAGTGGATGCCCACGCGTAGAGGAGTACGAGGGTTCACTGATTCACTGCGGTGTGAGGCTGCCGTTGCTGCAGAATAACAGGGTGTGTGGGTGAGTAGAGGGATGGCCTGGCCAGCGATGGGAGTAGTAGGGGGCGGTGAGGCCTCCGCCGCATCGCAGCCGGCCACGGGAGGCAGGAGCACAAGGCACGACTGGGGCTGGTTTGGGCGGCTGGAGCAAGAAGACCAGAGGTTGAAGAAGCACTACGGCCGTTGGATGGACATCGTACGGTCACTGGAGCTAGAATCGTGCATATTGACTAAGTTGATAAAGCCCTCCATCCCCGTCAACTTAGTAGGCCCACAAGTCAGCCTCCCACCAAGGTGGGTCCCAGCTAGCAGGGGGTATTCATTCTTTCGTGCGTAATAAGGAGACACTTCCGGTGGGTCCGAGCTGACAGCAGGGGGAACGTTTTTTTTGCGAAATATGGTGGCCCATCGGGTGGGTCCCAGCAGTCAGGGGCAAACATTTTTTTCACGATATAGTGGTGGGCGTCTGGTGAGTCCCTGCTGTCAGGTGGAGGAATAATTATTTTCCGCATAATAAGGAGGCACTTCCTTGCGGTTGCTGTGGACCCAGCTATCAGCCTCTCCACGTACAGTATTCTTCCGATGGAATTTGGTCGTTGACCACATTGACCGCGCCGCGCCGATAGCACCACGGCGGTGGACGATGGCGAGGCCTAGGAAGGGGACGACACGGAGCCGGGGAAGACGCGGCAGTGGATGCCCACGCGGAGAGGAGTACGAGGGTTCACTGGTTCGGCTGCGCTGCCGTCGCCCCAGAATAACAAGGGGTGTGGGTGAGTGGAGTGGAGGGATGGCCTGGCCACCGGTGGGAGTAGTATGGGGGCGGTGAGGCCTCCGCGGCAGCACAACCGGCCACGGGAGGCAAGAGCAGGCGACACGACTGACGCTGCTTTGGGCGGCTGGAGCAAGAAGACCAGAGGTTGAAGAAGCACTACGGCCGTTGGATGGACATCGTACGGTCAGTCGAGCTAGAATCGTGCATATTGACTAAGTTGACAAAGCCCTTCGTCCCTGTCAACTTAGTAGGCCCACTATACTGGGTCCCAGCTACCAGGGGGAGTATTCATTTTTTTTGTGCGTAATAAGGAGGCACTTCCTTGCGTGCGAAGATATAGCTGGTGGGTCCGAGCTGTCAGCGGCGGTAACATTTTTTTCGCGAAATACAGAGGCCGTTTCGGTGGGTCTCGGATGTCAGGTGGAGGAAATCATTATTTTGCGCGTAATAAGGAGGCATTTCCTTGCGTGCGGCCGTGGACCCAGCTGTCAGCCTCTCCACATACAGTCCACTTCAGATGCATGTCGGTCGTTGACCACGCTCACCACGCCACGCCGAGAGCACCAGGGCGGTGGACGACGGCGAGGCCTAGGAAGGGAACGACACGGAGGCAGGGAAGACTCGGCCGTTGTTTTTGTTTCCCACGCGGAGGGGAGTACGACTGTACGAGGGTTTACTGGTTCGTCTGCCGTCGCCGGAGAATAACAACAGGTGTTGGTGAGTAGAGGGATGGCTAGGCCAGCGATGGGAGTACGGTGGGGCGGTGAGGCCTGCGCGACAGCACAGCCGGCCGCGGGGAGGAGGGAGCGGCTGGAGCAGGAAGAGCAGAGATTGAAGAAGCACGAGGCCGTTGGATGGACATCCAACAGTATACAGGCCATCTGTGGAAAGCCTCAAATCTGTGGAAAACAGCATACAAACCATCTACCATTATTTCAAATAATTTACAGCCCATTTGCTAATTCTTACGGGTTTTTTGGAGCCCATATTCTTTATGTTAGCATTACAGCCCATATTGTGGCCACGGTTAAAAAATTATACGAAATTTTGCATATGTCGGTGCGGTCTGAACTATTTTTAATCGCGAAATTTCGAGTCACATTCAGACTGATTTTAAAATTAAATGTATATCAATATAAAATCCAATAAATTGTCCATGCATAAAAATCAATGCAATTTAAAATCTCGAAATAAAAAAAGATATTTGAAAATAATTGCCGGGTTGATGTGTTTTAAAAATGTACAACCCATTTTTCATTACTGATAGGCCATTTTCTCGGCCAGCCGAATAAAGCTCTCCTCGTCTTGAAAGATTTGCAGCCCAACATGCGTGATAAAGCGACTTACTTGACAAATCACAAAAGAACTGGGCTAGCCATTTTCAGAAAAAAAAAACTACTAGGCTGGTCTGTGGCAAACATAAAAGAAAAGGTTGTCTAGACAGGCCAGAGTGTCCCGCACAGCCCAGTTGACACCTTGCTTCTGTCTCAAAAAAAAATTAGATAAATGCCACTCCAATTATGGCGATTCATAAAAATGCCACTGCAATTTCCAAACTTTGAAAAATGCCACTGCAATTTTTGCAAACTTCAAAAAACGCCACTGCAGTTTGCAAACTTTGAAAAATGCCACTCCAGACTTCAAAAAATGCCACTAGAAATGGCATGAAATGGCATTTTTCAAAGTTTGGAAATTGCAGTGGCATTTCTCGGATACACCAGATTTGGAGTGGCATTTATCAAATTAACCCAAAACAAAAATAACTGGGCGAGCTGCTGGGTCCCTGGTGTCAGCCGCTCGTTGTGCAATTCTCTCATTTATTGACTATGTTGACAATGGCATGGGACCCAGATGTCAGAAATCCACCAGGAGGAGCTATTTTTTATTGACTTGAAATAAGGAGGCACTTGCTTGCATACTGCCATGACCTTGGCGAGTCCCTGCTGTCATCCTCTCCACGTACAATCATCTCCTGATTGTTTACGCGTCAACTTGCTAGGCCCACAAGTCAGCCTCTAAACCGTGGAGGACAAATACAACCCATTTAAAAAAATAACAGCCCATTCCATACATTCAAACAAAAAGTTCAACATTCAGAGCAAAGTAACAGGTCTGATCCATATATAGAGTACTGAACTTCCACGTTGACAACCATCATAGCCAAGTTAACTATCTACTGCCACTAACACTCTAGTAGCGTACAAGTACTAACTTACTCTTAGCTAACTAGACGATGCCGGCCGCCATCTGCTGTCCATGCTAAACGCCGGCACCGGCGTCCTCCGCCTCGCCTCAGACTTGCCAGAGGTACGATAGGGCGCGTTGCTCGCGCGCGTTGGCCCTTTCCATGCCGGCGTGGTCCACCGAAGCTTCGGCTTCCAAGCAGGAAACCCACTTGACGAGCTGGTAGTAAAAATCAGCGTCACGAACGCGTGCGTGCCCGACAGCCTCCAGGGCTATTTGCCGGGCGCCGACCTCCACGTAGTCGGCCCAGTTGCGGGCGCTCTGCTCGTGACTCAGAGCGTCGGTGCGCTGCTGCTCCATGTCCCGCTGGCGGCGCAAATCGGCGATACGCTGCTCCTCCTCCAGGCGGTCGCGCTCCACCAACTCCTGCTCCTCCGCCATGCGGTCGAGCTCCAACAACTCCTCGACCTCCGCATTGCCATCTAAAGACAGATAGAATGCCTCCTCCCTCCGTCTGCCTTCCGGTGAAAACCCAAACACTAGTTCCGGCGGTGACCGCCTCCGGCGTCGCCTACTGCGGACGGGCGGGGGCATGGCGGACATGGCGAGCGACGTCGGGCCGGTGGGGGCTTATGAGGATATGGCGAGTTGGGTCACGGTGGCACCTGAGAAGGCCGGGAAATAGTACTTATAGGCGAAAGGTAGCGCGACGGTCATCGGAATTCAATGCATAATGGCTTAGCGCGCCAGCTTGCCGTGGAAAACTAGAGAAACTAAAATTATGACTGTGCCGTCCCGTCCCATCTGGGTCGCACGCCGGCATGGCGGTCAAAAGAGTGCACTCGAATCATCTCCCTCCTTGTCAATAATGATTCCACGGATTTAAAGCGTATCTTTTTTGCATCAGTTAGCTGCCTTAATTACGGCCGGCTGCATGCAGGCACTCAGAATCGCTCGCAGGCAGTACGCAAAGCAGCATGCAACGAGTCGTAGCCGAGGGCATGCATGCAGCCACTTAAATCACTGGAATTAATTAGGCTTAAACTTCTGCATGCCATTAATTATTGCCATGCCTTGGTCTTGCTGCTTTGCTCACGAGACTAATAAATCCCGGACGGAGGGAGTACCTTGGTTGGTGAGAGGTTTGAATTAAGCCCTGCAAACCGGAAAGGAGGTACTAGTACATGCGTGATCCACTATTTATTCGTGTAGGATCGAGTAGATCGTTTCTTGAATTGAGCCCTGCAAACCGGAAAGGAGGTAGTACGTGCGTGATCCGCTATTTATCCGTGTAGGATCGATAGTGTAGCTTGTCAGTTTCTTAAGAGGTAGGCATTTTTATCCGTGTAGGATCAATAGTGTAGCCTGTCAGTTTCTTCAGAGGTAGGCATTTTTATTCAAAAAACTGCCACTTCGCATCTTGCGTCGCAAATAAAACTGCCAGGAGCGCATTTGTAGGCTAGCTAATGATCGATCAGTAACTTGTAAACACTGAGCGAACAGAAATAAGTAACTGTTAATGCATCTCAATGATTCACAGATCATATACAAATATGTAGCTCCAAAAGCAAAGATCAGCCACTTCGGATCTTGCGTCGCAACTAAAACTAACTAGTACAATTCCCATACATAAGATCAACATGTTAATGCATCTCAATGATTCATAGATCATATACAAATATGTAGCTCCAAAAGCAAAGATCTAGAAAAACATCTGTTCTTCCTACTAACATGGATGCTTCTCTTGGCCAACATTCAGTACAGACTGAAAGACAAATTTGTTTGTGAAGTCTACAATTCCTCTTGCAAACGTAAGTGGTTTCACCAACAGCTGGAACCATGAGAATGAACCACACATGATGGAGGAACATCCACTACAATATGATTTGGTCTTCTCTCGATCACACGGCGAGACTATTTTCGGAATACAAACTTTAACTTAGGCAAAATGATGCCCATTGTATAATCAGACCAAAGCAATGAAGCACCTAGTGTTGGCCAATAAATAGTACAGTACTACTTTTCTGCAGTCCATGAAGTGACTATCCAATCTTTCTGTGTCTATTTTCAAATGGCACTGCATGCAGTGACTATACTATTCTCTTGTGTAGTTCAACCAAAATTTTGGGCACTTTGTTTGTTTGCCAAATAGCAACGGGCAGACATCTCTGTCTGCACAAATATCAAGCAGCTAGCAAACATATACCACACCTTGTATTTTCGGTTTAAACATGTCTCTTCCGCTTAGCATCTGTCATGTTCTGCACTGGACAATCTGATACAGTTATGTTTTGCCCTGGACAATTTCATACTGAATTGATTTGCTGGTTCAGAGCAGAAATATAGCGCCTATTCTTCATCAGACCAAGGATATCCATGTTCGCAGTGATGGAAGAGGTGAAATCGATACAATCGAAATTGAGCATCCAATCATTGAATCCTGTCCTGCACCTCCAATGTAGGTCCACCCTGCCAATAAATTCACATGCAAACCACTAGTATTACTATCTAATGACAGTACAAAAAGAGTAGCAAGATAGTAGCAAACCATGTACCTTCGTAATGAACAGCTCATAGTGCCACCAATTGGATATAAAGGTTTGGAAAAAACATGCTCCTAATGTTGAACCAGTTGGACTTTTTGTGCAGTTCCACTAAAATCGATCATCCCTGTTTGCATAGATATTGAAAGTGTGATTACTCTAAAAGTGGCACTAGTTGAAGCATAGACTCACAAATATAAGCATTCCAATTTCTTAATGGGAAAAGGTAGCAAGACTGTTTCTAACCACCTGTTTGAAGGAATAAATAAAGCAACAACGGCTGATGTCAGGAAGGCATACATAGTTTTTTCTGGAAAAGTGAGCCATTCCCGACCTTTCCTCTTCTTTTAATCAAATTTTGTGCAGTTCTACTAAAATAAAATGCCATCACCGGCTTGACAATTCAGTGACACTGTACAAAAGGAAATGACTTAACATTACATCATGATGTCAGGTATGTAGTCGACACGCATTAGAGACAAACATACAGACCTCCTCAAGAGAACAGCCGGAGGAGGTGCCCACTCTTGACCTTTCGTCTTGTCTTCATAATTGTCTGTGCAGTTTAACCAAAATAAAATGACATCAGCGCCTTGGCATTTTGGTGACACTGTACAAAAAAATTAACTTATCTCATGAAAGTGAGGTATGTAATCTATAAGCATTAACAGTGCAAAAATCTGAAGGTAGTAACAAGTTTCATCGTTGGTATACTGGCTGTGCAACAGCATTAGAATGCCTTAGCTGAAAAATCTTTAATACATCCACAATCAACAGCTAACCCTGAAATAATCCAGTGACATTAAATGGCATTGCTTAAATTTATGGGTGGCATTAGACTGAGAGCGGCATTAGTTAAATGTGGCATCACTTTAGCAGTAGCATTGCTTGACTTGACTACTGCATTATACTAACATCAAAAGTGGCAATAAGAGCATGGGAGGCCCATTCGGACAGTGGGCACACCGGTATGATGTACCTCCACGGACGTAGAGTGGTGAGGGAGGTATGGTTGCCTAGAGCAACAAATATCCAGGCAACATATGTGGATCACGTCCCATTTTTGTTCTCTTTAGCCACCTTTTTCCTATGCGAGGACAACAAACCGATCGACCTGGTCATTCTCTATTGCGTTGTCATGCCTTTCTACCCTTCTTCAACCAAGAGACACGAGACTCGTTCCTCCACTACTGATTTTCCCCTTTTCAACCTAGATGCGGGTTCGATGCCTACTCTCTTGGACAGTACAGTCTCCCTTCCTTTCCTTATTCAACCTAGACATGGATTAGTCTGCATGAAGAAGGGTTTCCTTTAATAGTGCAAATTATGGTTTTCGTCTGCGTGGCCAGCAGAGCAGAGGATAGCAAATTGGGAAGATGGTGGAGTGGAAAAAGATCCACATGCAACGCCGTGGCAGGTGGGGCAATAGAACAAGGTTATGGTTCGAAAAGAGGTAGCATACCCGAGGGTCGGCGGGAAGTGGCTTCGCTCGTGGTCATCCTCCTCTGCACACACTACGACAACAAGCTTGGGGACGGAGGCCATCCCGCGCGGGCGCTAGGTCTAAGAGGACTGCCTTGTCGTCAGTGCATGACCTCGCTCACCGACGACCAGTGCGTCAACGCTGCACGTCCTTTTCTTCCCCGGCGGATCTATGACCACCGGTGAGGAGGGAGAGAGGGGCCGTCTTTTTTAGATCTAGAGAGAGGGTGGTAGTGTGAGAAGCAAGTGGGCAGCCCTTAGCAAGAAAGTGCTCAAGCTCCAGCCTATATATCTTTTTTATACTACTAGTACTAGAGGTGGAGTAGTGGTAGAGTAGTTTATATTTTCTCTGTGTACAGTACCCGTTAGTCATGCTTCAAAACTGACTGGCACGCCATTAAAAAAATAAAGGTCGATAACTAATGCGGCACCTCGGGCCAACGCGGCCAGATCGCATTTTGCACGAGAAATTACACACCATGTTTCGTTGACATGTGGTCCCGTTCCAACATATCAGTGAGACGACGGCGAGTAGTAGGAGTATTTTCGAATGGACGTGTAGGCCGGGTGCCTCTTCGTGAACCGTGGCAAACTCGCAACCGTCCACCGACTCTTCGCCTTTCCCTCTCAATTTGGAACTGCTGTCGCACACTCTTCCTCTCCCTCCTCCATTTTCCTTCAGCCCTTCACCCTTTCTTCTGCCATTGTTCGATCATCTTCTCCATGGAGGGAACAGGCCGGAAACGACCCCATTATTCTTGCCCCGATCTAAAAGATGACGTGGTGGAGGAACTCATTGATCGGAGCGATGTCATCACCTCGGCTAGCATGGCAGGTTCGTTCAAGCCCATTCTTGACTCAACTAATAGCATCATTACAAAGAAACCAAGAGTCAAGGAGCGGTTTGATCTCCCCTATCTTCTTCGCCGTGACCCTAATGACTAGCGCCGGCATGACGGAGGCCTCACCCTGTGCCAGTTGATGCCGCTTGATAATGATACGTATGATGTTAAGATGCCATCGCTTGAGGGCAAGGCTTGGGCGGGCGCAAATGGAGACTGGGTTGTTTACATTGGGTCCAACTGCGAGTGGGAACTTGTGAATGTGTACACTCGTGACCGGGTTCCACTTCCAAAAATCTCAGCAGACTGCCCAGAGGTTGAGCACACCGGTATTGTACGCACGTTCAAATAAGATCATGGTGACTGCCTTCTACGGAAGATAGCAATTTGTCGAGTTCCCAACTGCTCTTGGAATTACAACAACTATCAAGTTGTTGCTATCTTCGACAAGCTTGTTGCCGTCCTTCGTGGTTCGACTCGATGGATATTGCTCAAAAATCAGTTTCTATACACAGATGAGTACTGTGATGCAATTCAATATGAGGGCCTTGTGTTTGCTGCCACCACTCATGGCACTATTTTTGCATGGGATCCTCGTAGTTTCGGTACGTTTTTCTTCCACCGTAATTATAATTGTTTCATCCACATGCATGTGGGTTAGCAAGTTTCCCTTTACTAATTAACCTTCTTCTTGTGTTTCCAAGGTCCTATGAACATCCCACCACCTATACTTGAAAATTTTTATAACCAAGGGGGAGATGACGATGGTGATGATCACGAGCATGAGGACGAGCAGAACCCATATACTCCATGGTGCCTGGCAACTAATTCCGATGGATCACCTCTTCTTGTGTGTATACAGCCCACTGATGATGTTTCTACTAAGGAAGCAGGTGTAGTCTCCCATGGTCGCACTCTCCGGACCTATTCCAACACCCGTTGCATGGTATTCAGGATGGATACTAGTGTGCTAGCGCCAACTCCTTCTCCCTGGTCCAGAATTGATAGTCTTGGAGAAAACTCGCTCTTCCTTGTTCAAAACTATCCGATGATGGTGAAAGGTGATCCAACTGCTGTTGACACAACGTTAACAGTACCATTTATGAGAAGCAACTGTGTCTATACCTCGGACATTTGGGTGGTTCCCTACCCTGGTACTGATATAGTAGGCCGCTTCAGCCTGGATGATCAGTCCTGCATTGGTTTCCGGATCGACAATCGATGGCCCGTCCCAGAGAATCACTTGTGGTTCAAAGCAAGCGTTTCCAACACCGAGGAATGGTTGAGTTGAAGTTCATTTCATTGCTTGTTATTTTTTGTGTGGTGAAAACTTTAGTATTTATAATGTATCCTCGTTGTCGATGTGGGTTGATGACCTGTTGTATGTAATAAAATGATATGCCTGTGATAAACTTACTAAATTTATGAATGGCTTTCGAGTCGCTTCTCTGAGTGAGTGGTGCGATGAGGCAAAAAAATATTTTCCAAATACATAATTGTACATGCATTGCAACAGGTTATCAGATGAGGCCAATCAACAATAGTAGTACACTATTTGTACTAGCTTCACATGCTTCGCGCACCGGGCGGGTGTTTTTACTATAGTGTCGGGTGGTGGGTGCGACATATGCCAACGGGTGGCTTATCTTTGTGGGAACCAGTAAGACATCACCGGTGCCTGGAAGCGGGATGAGGCGAAGACATGCATGCCGGCGGATCTTACCCAGCTTCGGGGCTCTCCGAGGAGATAACACCCCTACTGCTGCTCTGCGGGGTCTCCGCATGCTCACTAGATGAATCGAGTAGCTACACGATGCTCCTTGAGCTGTTTTTGGGGGGAGGAGGAAGAAAGGGCACGGCTAGCCTGCTTCTTCTCCTTGTATGGTGTCTAGAACTAGCAGGGGGTCCAACCCTTTGCATGGGTGCTCCGGGGGGTTTATATAGGCCTACCCCCCGGGGTTACAATGGTAATCCGGCTGGGCGCGGGGCCCAGCCGTCTGTGACTGCGCTCGCCGGCTTCTGCGCCGGCTGCTGGAGCCCGCCGACTGGTGGGTCCCGCCGGCTGCCAACTCCTTGGTCGACAGGCAGGCCCCACTGTCCGGGGCCATGTCGGCGGCTGGTCACTGTGGCTTCATCTTGCTGACGTGAGCTTCATCGTGGTAAGCGCGGCTACAGTACCGCCGCCTGTCGGATGATCGCTGTAGCCTTACCGCGTCATGTCTCCTTAATGGGGCGTCTTCTTCGAGGGAGGCGGCAAGCCGGCTGCGGGGAGCCGGCTCTGTCTTGGGCCGGTTGGTTGGAAGCGCGGCCGCCTTCGGCCGTCTCTCTGCGCAAAGGGGCCCACCGCCTGTGGGCCGCGCTGGCGGCCCGTCATGGGTGAGGCCAGGGTCAACATGGCAACAGTGCTGCGCCGGACAGGTCACGCCTACCTTGTACGGTGCACTGTGCCGGGCGTGCCCCGGGATTCGAGGGTGGCAGGCTCTTCTGTAGCCACGCCCCGTCGCACCGCCGTTAGGTGGGTGCAAACTTTGTGGGTACGGTCTTGACTGCTTTACGGGGAGCCGGCTCGAAGGAGTCGGCCTTCTCACAGCCGGCTTCTTAGAGTCGGCCCTCTCATGAGGGTTAAAGTCGGACCGCCTTCCGAAAGCCGGCCTTGATCGCAGCCGGCTAGGGGAAGGCGGCCCTATGTCTTGGATTCTAGAGAGCCGGGCGGGCTCGTAATTTTTTCAGAGGTGCCAGGGGAGGCCGGCTGGGCTACCCATGGCTATATACTCTGACAGTAGTCCCCGAAGCTGATCGAGCTCCGAGGTGAGCAGTGGGGACGAGAAGCTTGGTTAGCTTCCTATCCTGAAGAGCCGGCTTCGCGGGCGTACGCCGACTTCAGATAGCCCCGCGTAGGCGGGAGGAGAGGGGACCTGCGTGCTGACCACGGGCCCTCTCGCGGCTACGTGGCGGCAGGATCCTGCGAGCGCACGCGCGCGACGGGACGCCGCCGTAGGCCCGGGCCCGCCACTCGTGAGCCTCGGTCCGGGCGCGGATCTCCCGTGGCCCACAGGGCCGCTCGCCTTCTCAAGGCAGTTTTTGTCTCGCCATTAAGGATCGATAATCGCGGGGCGTCGGGAGTGGGCACGATCGACCCCCACGCTTCCCCACGCCACGCCTCCTCGGCTCCGCCACGTGAGCCTATAAGTAGGGGGAGGAGGGGGAGCGACAGAGGTTCGCGCGCTCCCTCCCACTCCGTCCCTCCTAACCCTCGTCTTCTTCCTTTCGCTGCCGCCGCAACCTCCCGTCTCAGCGCCGTCGCGTCTCCACGCTACCTCGCTCCCATGGCGTTGTCAAGCTCCTGGGGCGGCTCCAATGTCCATGAAGACCACGTGGAGTTCCTTCGCCAGACCCGGCGCCTGCCCGGCGCCGACCGTGTACAGGTCCGCCTGGCGCCCGCGAGGGAGATCTCGCCGGCGCCGGAGGAGGGCGAGCGGGTCGTCTTCCGCTCGCACTGCCTGCGCGGCTTCGGCCTCCCGGTGAGCGGGTTTCTGCGCTCCTTCCTCGACTTCTACGACCTCCAGCCGCATCACCTCACGCCCAATGCGGTGATGCTGCTGTCGGCCTTCGTCTCCCTCTGCGAAGGCTTCTTGGGGCTGCTCCCCACGCTGGAGCTCTGGGGAGAGTTCTTCCAGAGCAAGCTCGGCACAGTCGTTGCCGGCGTGCCCGCCCCCTGCAGAGCCTTCATCGCCATGAGGAGGGCGAGCGAGAACAATCCGTTCCCGCCCATCCCCCTGATCCAGTCGGTGAAGGTCTGGCAGAGATCTTATTTCTATGTGAAAGAACGTCGCCGAGCAAGAAGACTACATCAACCTGCTGGCTTACGTAGCCGGCCCGCTGGCTGGGAGGCAGCCCTCGTGGAGCTTTCGATCCCGGTCGTTGTCTCCGGCCGGGAACGCCGCCATCTCCCAGCTTCGGGTGCTGATTCAGTCGGAAGGCTTGCGCGGGGCCGACTTGGTGGCCGCCTTCGTGGAGCGCCGGATCCTTCCTCTCCAGAGCCGGCCCCATATGATGTGTCAGATGAGCGGCCGCTTCGACCCAAGCCGGCTGAGCACATGGGAGATGCCCCACGAGGAGGTGGCGCTCATGGTCAATTACATTGCCAACTTCAAGCTTAGCGGGGACTGGCAATACGGCAAGGCGCCGTATTCTCGCGCAAATCCTCCACCCGTGGTAAGTTTCTCTTTTTATCTTCTTTTTTGCCGTCAGCCGGCTTCGTGACGGCCGGCTTCTGACCAGTCGGTTCTTTGGGCAGAACCCTCTTATTGCGCCGCCGGCCGGGATGGCAGGGATTGAACACCAGTACGCCCCCGACCGCACGGTGGACGACGTTGACGACCCGGACTTGGGGGCGGCTGCCATGGAAGACGCCGTCGTGGGGGACAGTGCCGAGCCTGGAGGCTCAAGGTTCACCGCGAGCTTCGAGGACTGGCCGGACGATTTCGAAGCCGAAGTCGCTCCGCGTCGCCAGCCGGCGGCCGACCCATAGGGCGCGGGCTTGTCTGTCGCGCCGGCTGCCGGCGGCGCGCAGAAGCGCCGGGCCGCTCTGGGCCTCTTCGACAGTCGGCCGAAAAAGTCCAAGCCTTCCACCGCGGCGACAAAGCGAGATGAGGCGGCCGCGAAGGCGGCCCGCTTCCGCAAGGCTGTGAAACAGCCCCAGGCGGTCTCGGCGTAAGTCTTCAATTGCTTTGCCGCGCTCGTCGTTGTTCTCTTTTTCTTCGAATGTCTTCTTAACTTTTCCTCGCTTGCTGGACAGGGCGCCGCTTTCCCTTGAGCGGGACCCAGGCGGCTCCGTCGTGGGGCCGGCTGGAGGGTCTTCGAGCTCCCGCCGCGTGGACCCCCGCGCCGATCTTAGGGAGGCCACAGAGCGGAACGCCCGCAAAGCGCGGGAAGAGCGCGAGGCGGCGGAGAAGGCAGCCGCCCAGGCGGCAAAGGGGCAGGCTGAAGCGGTAGCCAAGGCCCAGAGGGAGGCGTCTCCCGCAGAGACGGAGGCGGAAAGCTCGCGCAGCCAGCCTCCGCTACTCGCCGTTCCTCTCCGAGCCGTGGCCCCCGACACCCCGTTGCCCTTGGCGGAGGAGATCATCCAAGACCCGCCGCTGTTGGAGAGGGAGGAGGACCCCGTGGCCTTGGCGGGGAGAGCGCCGCCTGCGGCGCCAACCGGAGCGGGCCAAGGCGGTCAATCGTCAGCGGCGCCAGAGGAGCTGACCGGAGGTGAGCCGGAGAGCAGGGCCGGCCTCAAGGTGCAGCTAGCGACGGGCCGACGTGCTGGAGGAGGCACTGCTCCGCCGGAGTTGCGCCGAGCCGCGGGCGTAGGCCAGCCTGCTGGAGACCTGGAGGCGGCCAGCACTGCCGTGTCCGAGTGGACTCCCAGCGGGGGGACCAGCGAGCTGGATGCGGCGGCTCAAGGGGTCCGGAGCCGGCTACAAGCTCAAGCCGCCCTGCTGCAGCAGCTCAACCAAGAGTTCTTGTCAACGCGAACCACTATCCGGGTGAGTCCTTCGCTCTTGGCTGCTTTGCTTTCTTGATTTCTTCCGTGGGGGCGCGTCAGCGCACCCACTGGGTGTAGTCCCCGAGATTCGGGCCGACTGCTGCGCAGTCGGGTCGGATCTTTCTCGACGGCCACCTTACTTTGCTTTCTTTCTAAACTTTCAGGAATACCACAACCTTCGTGCTGCCGCCTTCGACTCCCAGGCTCGAGAGTTGAGCCGGCGGACCGACGACCTGGCCGACAGCCGAAGTAAGTACTTGGTTTTGTCTGTCTCCTGTGGGGGCGCGTCAGCGCACCCACTGGGTGTAGTCCCCGAGATTCGGGCCAACTACCGCGCAGTCGGGTCGGATCTTTCTTGACGACTCTTTTCTTATTGATTTTTCTTTTTCTTTGTCTTCAGGGGCCAACGCCGACTTGAGGAAGGAGCTTGGCGAAGCGAAGGCCGCCCTTTACGCCAAAGAGGCCGAGTGCACTGCCTTGGTCCAGGAACGGGATCGCCTGGCCAAGGAGCTAGCCGACCAAGAGGAAAGCCACAAAGCGGCCCTGCAGGCGGCGCGGGAAAGCGAAGACGCCTTGATGGCGGAGTATGAGATGGCGGCGGCGACCTGGTCTGAGACCCGGCGAGGCCTGGACGAAGGCTTCGGCCGGATCGAGGACTTGATCGACGATAAGCTGTCTTCCTCGGCCCTCCCCTGCCCCTTGCCGCTTGGGTTTTTTGACTTATCTTGAGCTCTTGCTTGTTGTTTCTTGCAGATTACTTCCCAGGCTACTCCGCCTTCGCCGCCCAAAGCATTGAGGCCCATCGCGAGGCGCGCCGGCAAGCGGGGGCCGACATCGCGCCGGATGCAAACCGGACCCTTGAGGAGCAGCTTCTGGCTGTCCAGGCACGGTTGCAGCCGGCACATCGGATGCTTCGCCGGCTCCAACGTGCCGGGGCGCAAGTGCTGGCCGCCCTCTGGCCCGGCGAGACGATCCCCCGCACTCCGAGCCGAACTGCCGACTGGCTGGAAGTCGCAGTTGGTCGCTTCGAGGCTTGGAAAGCGTCAGCGGCCCGCCTCGGAGCCGGGCGGGCGTTGGAATTCGTTCGGGCTTGGTACCCAGGGCTGAGCCTGGACCAGCTGCGCACTTGGCGGATGGAGGCCGACGCGGAGCTAGAGGCGGTGAGGCCGGCTATCGCCCAGCGAGCTTCGACGATCGCCGTGTGCACCGACATCAGCGTTTTCGCACCCGAAATCGATGATGACGGTGTCGCACAGCCGGAGGAGTGGTTTGGGTTGAACCCGGCGGTGGGCGAGGACTCGGCGGAGGAGATCGCCTCCAGCGACGAGGGCGAAGAAGACGAAGACGACGACGGCGGAGACGTCGAGCCGGCTGGTGGAACAACCAGCCGACCTCAGGCCGACCGTGCCTCCAGCAACTAGGCGCGTGGAAGCGCGCCCTCTGCGGGAGGCGGTGACCAAGCCGAAGTTCGTCAGCCGGCCGCTCCTTCAGCCGGCGCGACCGTCTCCGCCAACCAGTCTGGCTTGTTGGCCGCTCTGCCATCTTGACCTGCCGTCTTTATCTTTCCTGCTTTGTTGTCTTTGAACAATCTTTTGTTAAGTTTCCCAGTTCCACCCACTGGGGGTGTATCCAAACTATGTTGAATGCTGGCCTCTTGGAGGTCTTTTTATGTAAATATTATCATGTGCATGTTTGGTTTCCATTCGCGTATGCTTGTTTATCCTTAGGCTTTTTCCTTTGCCGCCTTCCCTCTTTGGGGAGGCAAGTACTTGAGCTTTCTTGGATTTAAAGTGAAGTGAATGGAAACCGGCCGGCCGGCTACTCTGGTAGCCAGTCGGCGGTGTGGAAAAACCGGCTTGGGTTATATTAGTCCGTTAGTCCCTAGCCGTTTTTCATGTGGGCGGTCGTTCCTACCTTTAACTCTTGCTAGCCAGACAGCCGGTTCTTCGAACTGCGACTTTTGGCAAGGGAAGGCTTGAGAGCCGGCACACTACTTGTCTGACTGCGGGTAGGACTTCTAATATAACTTCAGTCGGCCAGTCCCCGAGCCGACTAGTCGAACTCGGTGCCGGACAGAATAAGTAAATGATACGACAAGGTCATAAGCATGATATTTTTCATTCATAAATAAGGGATGGCAGTCCCCGAGCCCTCCTCGGGGAGCCTATTGTCTCTTACTTAATACAAAAGTTAGCGTGATACATACTGCCTTCCAACTGTAAAATCTTCGAAGGAGGTTGGCGTTCCATGGCCGTTCCGACTCCTTGCCGGAGTCGTCTCTCTTGCGTGCCTTCGGCTTCTGTGCGTCGATCAGGTAGTAGGAGTCGTTGCCTAGAGCTCTGCTGATGACGAAAGGGCCTTCCCAAGGGGCTGAGAGCTTGTGCTGGCCGGCTGTTCGCTGAATCAGCCGGAGCACAAGGTCGCCCTCTTGGAAAGATCTTGGCTTGACCTTCTGGCTGTGGTAGCGGCGCAGACCCTGCTGGTAAATTGCAGACCGGCTGAGAGCTAACAGCCGGCTTTCTTCCAGCAGGTCGACGCCGTCTTCTCGTGCTTCCTTGGCCTCCGCTTCCGTGTACATGGTTACTCGAGGCGAGTCGAATTCGATGTCAGTTGGGATGACCGCCTCGGCGCCATACACAAGGAAGAAAGGGGTGAAGCCGGTTGACTTGTTTGGTGTAGTGCGCAGACTCCAGAGGACAGCCGGCAGCTCATCGAGCCAACAGCCGGCTGAGCACTCCAGAGGTACAACCAGTCGGGGCTTGATGCCAGAGAGGATGAGGCCGTTGGCTCGCTCGACCTGGCCGTTTGACTGCGGGTGGGCGACGGATGCTAAGTCCAGCTGGATACCTTGGGCTGCGCAGAAACGTGCCAAGGCTCCTTTGGCGAAATTCGTGCCATTTTCGGTGATGATGCTGTGCGGCACGCCGTACCGAGTTGTTATGTCCGTGATGAACGTCACGGCAGTCGGCCCATTCAGCTTCTTGATCGGCTTCGCCTCAACCCACTTGGTGAATTTGTCCACGGCGACGAGCAAATGCGTCATGCCGCCGCGCGCCGTCTTGAATGGGCCCACCATGTCCAGTCCCCAAACAGCAAAGGGCCAAGTGAGGGGAATGGTCTTGAGTGCCGAAGCCGACATGTGTTGCTTGGAGCTGAAGAGCTGGCATCCCTTGCAATGCTTGACTAATTCTTTGGCGTCGTCCAAAGCAGTCGGCCAGAAGAAACCATGGCGGAAGGCTTTGGCGACAAGTGATCTTGAGGCCGCATGGTGGCCGCATTCTCCTTGGTGAATGTCTGCGAGGATTGCAATGCCCTTCTCTTGCTCGATGCATCGCTGGAGGACTCCGGTGGCACTGCGCTTGAGTAGTTCTCTGTTGACGATTGTGTACGCTCCGGCTCGACGCTGGACTTGTCTTGCTTCTATTTCGTCAGCCGGTAGGTCTTGGTTTACTAGGAAGTTGAGGATGGACTGAGCCCATGACGGAGCCGCGACTTCTTCTACTGCCAAAGTGGCTACTGCCACCAGGGTGGGCGGGCTGGGCGGTGAGGTGCTGGAGTCAGCCGCCGGCTGTAGTGCTGGTGCAGTCCCCGGGCCGGCTACCGCAGTCCCCGAGCCGGCTGCCGAAGTCCCCGGGCCGGCTATCGCAGTCCCTGAGCCGGCTACCGCAGTCGCCGGGTTGGCTACGGGGGTCTTGGGGTCGGCTACTTGATTCTTCGAGCCGGACCTGGCCGCATCGGGGTCAGGCGGCACGAAGATGGAATCGGATTCCGGAGATGTCTTGATAGACGGCTTGAGGAGGCGTTGTAGAGAGATGCCGGTTGGAATTGCTTGTCGAGTGGAGCCTATTGGAGCCAGGGCATCGGCTGGCTCGTTGCCGGCTCATGGTACGTGGAGGAACTCGCATCCTTCAAAGTATCCGCTGAGTTGTTGGACCAGGAAACGGTAGCTCGCCATATTCGCGTCCTTGGCGTCCCAGTCGCCGGATGATTGCTGGACTACCAGGTCCGAGTCGCCATAACATAGGATCCGGCGAATGCCAAGTTCTTTGGCAAGCCGGAGCCCATGTATGAGCGCCTCGTACTCAGCCACATTGTTGGAGGCGGCAAAGTGGATTTTTAGCGTGTATTTGATCTTGTCGCCTTTGGGAGAGGTAAGGACAATGCCGGCTCCCAAGCCGGTGCGCATCTTGGACCCGTCGAAGTGCATGCGCCAATGGGTGGAGTCGGGAGCCGGTGGCAGGTACTGGGTCTCGGCCCAGTCGACGAGGAAGTCGGCCAGTGCTTGGGACTTGATGGCGGTGCGGGGCTGGTAGAAGATCGTGTAGGGGGCCAGCTCGATTGCCCATTTCGCGACCCGGCCGGATGCATCCCGGCTGCCTATGATCTCGGCTAGCGGGGCAGTGCATACGACCGTGACGGGATGCTCTTGAAAGTAGGGCTTCAGCTTCTTGGCGGTGAAGTACACGCCGTAACACATCTTTTGGTAGTGCGGGTAGTTCTGCTTTGAGGCGGAAAGCACCTCACTCAAATAATACACCGGCCTCTGGACCGGCTGGGCTCGGCCTTCTTCCGGGCGCTGGACTACGATGACGGTGCTGACTACCCGGCTGGTTGCAGTGATGTAAAGGAGCATGGGCTCTTTCTCGGTCGGCGCCGCGAGGACAGGCGGCGTGGCCAGCATCTTCTTCAGCTCGTGAAAAGCTTGGTCGGCCTGGTCGTTCCACTCGAAGTGAGTGCTCTTCTTCATGAGGCGGTAGAGGGGGAGAGCTTTCTCTCCGAGCCGGCTCATGAAGCGGTTCAAGGAGGCCAAGCACCCGGTGAACTTCTGAATGTCTCGAAGCTTGGTAGGGATCGCCATTCTCTCAATGGCCTTGATCTTCGCCGGGTTGCATTCGATGCCGCGTTCGGAGACCAGGAAGCCTAGGAGCTGGCCGGCTGGCACCCCGAACACGCATTTCTCGGGGTTGAGCTTGATTTGAAACCAGCGCAGGTTCTCAAATGTTTCCTTGAGGTCTTCCAGCAAGGTGCCACGCTTCTCCGTCTTCACCACGATGTCGTCCACGTAAACGTGGGCATTCCTGCCGAGCTGCTTGAGGAGGCACTTCTGCATGCAACGCTGAAAGGTGGCACCGGCATTTCTCAAGCCGAATGTCATAGTCAGGTAGCAGAAGGCTCCAAACGGCGTGATGAAGGCGGTCTTCAGGCGGTCATCCGGGTCTAGCTTTATCTGGTGATATCCGGAGTAAGCATCCAAAAAACTCAACAGCTCGCATCCGGCTGTGGAGTCTATCACTTGGTCTATTCTTGGCAGGGCAAAAGGATCTTTGGGGCAAGCCTTGTTGAGACTTGTGTAGTCTATACACATGCGCCACTTGTTATTCTTCTTTAGCACATGGACCGGGTTGGCGAGCCACTCTGGAAAGAAAACTTCCATGATAAAGCCGGCCGCCAAGAGCCGGGCTATCTCATCCCCTACAATCCTGCGTTTCTCCTCCGACAGTCGGCGAAGGGGTTGTCTGACTGGCTTTGCGTCTTCTCGAACAGGTAGTTTGTGCTCGGCGAATTTCCTCGGAACACCCGGCATGTCCTTGGGGGACCACGCAAAGATGTCTCGATTCTCACGGAGGAAATCGGCGAGCTCGCCTTCCTATTTGCTGTTCAGGTTTGCCCCGATGACGGCAAACCTCTCTGGACGCTCGGGGTCAAGAGGTATCTTCTTCGTCTCCTTGGCCGGCTGAAAAGACCCTTGAGTATCATGCTCCTTGGGGTCGGGGGACACGGCCGACTGCTTGCCGGCTATGGCCACGACTCGGTCCAGCATCTTTTTCTCTTCGGCGATCACAAGGGACTCGGCCAGCCGGCTGCTGGCCGCTGCGCACTCGGAGGGCTTCTTGTAGTCACCGGCTACGGTGATGACGCCTTTGGTGCTTGGTATCTTCATCTTGAGGTATGCATAGTGGGGAACCGCCATGAATTTGGCCAAGGCAGGCCGGCCCAGCAATGCATGGTAAGGGATCTCCAGGTCCACCACTTCAAACCAGATCGCTTCCCGGCGGAAATGCTCCTTGTCCCCAAAAAGTACATCAATCTTGATTTTTCCAATGGGGGCGCAGGACAGGCCGGGTACGATGCCGTGGAACACTGTCCGAGTGGGCGTGAGCTGTTTTGTCTTGACGTTCAACTTCTCCAGGGTGTCACGATACAGGATGTTGATGCTGCTCCCGCCGTCTATCAACACACGGGAGAAGCGGGCGGCGCGTCTGTCCGTTGCAAGGGTGGCTTCCAGGACCAAAGCATAAGAGCCGGGAGACGGCATCACCTCCGGATGGTCGGCCCGGCTCTAGCTGATGGGCTTTTCTGACCAATGCATGTGTCCGGCGGGGTTGGCAGCGACCACGCTGACTTCCTGGTGCTCTCGGCGTTTGCTGCGCCGGTCTTCGGGCTGGCTTGTAAAGACGATGTAGGTTGCTTGCTCATCAGGGAACTCGTCATGCACGGCTCCGACTGCGGGCCGAGCGGCCGGAGGCGGAGGCGACGGGCCGGCAGGCGGAGGTGGCAAGAGCCCCTCGCCCTTAGAGATTTGGGTGAGCCAGTTGCACTTCCGGGTCGTGTGGTTGGACGGCTTCGCGCCGCTGTGGAACTTGCAAGGGGCGTCGAGGGTTTGCTCGTAGGAGAAGGCGGGCTGCCAAGCCGGCCTGCCGCCCTTGGGCTTCTTGGGCGCCGGTCGTTCTTCAGGCGGTGCATCTTCGACTGTGGCCACTTGCCGGCTGGCGGGAGGCGGCGCGGGGCCCTTGCGCTTGTTGTCGTTCGAGTTGGGGTGTCGGCCGGGTTCTCCAGCCGGCGTCTTGGGCGCCGGGTTAAGCACCTTTCCGGACGCGTCTACCCGAAGCTCGGTCTTCATCGAGGAGTCGGCGGTGGCGTACTTGTCCGCTATGTCTAGAAGCTCGTCGAGGGTAGCCGGCTTGTCACAGAGGAGCTTGTGCTTGAGGAGGGTGCCTTCTCGGCATCCGGCTGTGAAGTATTCTATGGCTTGCACCTCGTGCACCCCTTCACAGGAGTTGCGGAGCTCGGCCCAACGCGTGAGGTAATCGCGAGTGGACTCAGCGGGGCCTTGTACGCACAAGGAGAGCTGTCTGGGCTTGGGAGCCCGCTTGTAGGTGCTGGTGAAGTTGCGGATGAAGGCTTCTGTGAAGTCTAGCCAGCTGTTGATGCTACGCGGCTTGAGGCTGTTGAGCCAAGTCCACGCCGTGCCCTGCAGCATGAGGGGCACGTACTTCACGGCGACGCGCCGATTGCCGTTGGCTATGCTAACTGCGGTGGAGTAGTCGATCAACCAATCTTCCGGCTTCACGGAGCCGTTGTACTTGGGCGTGTCTCTTGGGAGAAAGAACCCTTTGGGAAAGGGCTCGTCGCGGATGCGGGGGCCAAAGCAAGGTGGGCCGACATCGTCTTCTTCTTCCAATGCTAGGGATCGCGCCAGGCGGTCGATCCGATGACGGGCGTCGTTCTCGCCGATTCCTTCGCGGCGGCCCAGCCGGCCGCTGAGAGTCGGGTGCGCCACTGGCGGTGAGGCGGGATATCTCTCTCCACGGGGCGGAGGCGGAGGCGGGTTGCCCCGCCACTCCATGGCTCGGGGATGACCGTCCGCGTCCCGCTCGATGGAGATCCGGGTCCGGCTGCGGCTGGTAGCCGGCTCCTTCTCGCGTCGCGCGCGGGCATTGCTCGTAGTCGGCGTCCGGGACGTCGCGCCGTGCTCTCGGCGCGGGGGAAGGCTTTCCGCGCGAGCGTCAGCTTCGTGCCGCTGCGCGGCGGCGTCAATCAATTGCTGGATGCGCCGGGTCATGTAGGGAAGGTCTTCGGCCTCCAGGCCGTCCAGCTCGTCTACGGCCGCCTGGGCGGCACGCAAGTTCTCGAGCGGAGTGGCATAGACCGGGTGGTCGACTCCCAGCGTGTCGGCGATGACGGTGCCGCGTTGCTTGACAAGGCCGGCCCGGCTTGGCCCGCCCGGGGCCGGCGTGCCGAAGGCGGCGTGGTCAGCCTCACGCTGGTAGGCCTCAGTGAGGCGTCTTACGGAGGCCAGCCTCCGGCCCTCTGCGAGGAGAGCGAGGCGGCGTGCTTCCAGTGCTTCGTCGTCGGCGTCGGCCGGGAGAGGAGCGGACAAGTCGTGGGCCGCTGCGCGCGGGGCGTCGCGGGCGCTCTCGTCAGCCAGGCCGCCGTGGCCGACAACCATCACTTCGGCGGTGACAGCATCGTGGCCATCGGCTCGAGGAAGCGGGTCGTTGTAGATCGCGACGTTGGTGGGGAAGGCGTCGTAGGAGGCCGTGTCGGAGTCGACAGGCATCGGGTCGGTGGAGCCAACCGATCCAGGTCCGCAGCGGGCTTGCTGGAGACATGGAGCTGGCCGAGAAGGTTGGCAAGGCGGTCAGTGCCCGCATCGGAGGCGAGCTCGTCGGAGGTGAAGGTCTCGTCGGGGAGATCGGCGAGGCCGCTTGCCGCGCAGATGCTGGTGACGCCTTGCAGCGCATCGTGGCAAGCGCCATCGGGCGTGCCGGGCTGGCTACGCTCGCTGGGGAGGAAGAGGGTTCCTGTCCAGAACAGGTCTCCGGACGACGGTGCGCCTGGCCCCACGGTGGGCGCCAAATGTCGGGTGGTGGGTGCGACATATGCCAACGGGTGGCTTATCTTTGTGGGAACTAGTAAGACATCGCCGGTGCCTGGAAGCGGGATGAGGCGAAGACATGCACGCCGGCGGATCTTACCCAGCTTCGGGGCTCTCCGAGGAGATAACACCCCTACTGCTGCTCTGCGGGGTCTCCGCATGCTCACTAGATGAATCGAGTAGCTACACGACGCTCCTTGAGCTGTTTTTGGGGGGAGGAGGAAGAAAGGGCACGGCTAGCCTGCTTCTTCTCCTTGTATGGTGTCTAGAACTAGCAGGGGGTCCAACCCTTTGCATGGGTGCTCCGGGGGGTTTATATAGGCCTACCCCCCGGGGTTACAATGGTAATCCGGCTGGGCGCGGGGCCCAGCCGTCTGTGACTACGCTCGCCGGCTTCTGCGCCGGCTGCTGGGGCCCGCCGACTGGTGGGTCCCACTGGCTGCCAACTCCTTGGTCGACAGGCATGCCCCACTGTCCGGGGCCATGTCGGCGGCTGGTCACTGTGGCTTCATCTTGCTGACGTGAGCTTCATCGTGGTAAGCGCGGCTACAGTACCGCCGCCTGTCGGACGATCGCTGTAGCCTTACCGCGTCATGTCTCCTTAATGGGGCGTCTTCTTCGAGGGAGGCGGCAAGCCGGCTGCGGGGAGCCGGCTCTGTCTTGGGCCGGCTGGTTGGAAGCGCGGCCGCCTTCGGCCGTCTCTCTGCGCAAAGGGGCCTACCGCCTGTGGGCCGCGCTGGCGGCCCATCGTGGGTGAGGCCAGGGTCAACATGGCAACAGTGCTGCGCCAGACGGGTCACGCCTACCTCGTACGGCGCACTATGCCGGGCGTGCCCCGGGATTCGGGGGTGGCAGGCTCTTCTGTAGCCACGCCCCGTCGCACCGCCGTTAGGTGGGTGCAAACTTTGTGGGTACGGTCTTGACTGCTTTACGGGGAGCCGGCTCGAAGGAGTCGGCCTTCTCACAGCCGGCTTCTTGGAGTCGGCCCTCTCATGAGGGTTAAAGTCGGACCGCCTTCCGAAAGCCGGCCTTGATCGCAGCCGGCTAGGGGAAGGCGGCCCCATGTCTTGGATTCTTGAGAGCCGGGCGGGCTCGTAATTTTTTCAGAGGTGCCAGGGGAGGCCGGCTGGGCTACCCATGGCTATATACTCCGACATATAGCCATATGTTAATGTGTTCGCTGTACGTAACCAGCACCTCGAATCCTCGATACTAGTACTATATAGTAGGAGTAAGTAGTAGGAGTAGTAGGGTGGCATGGGCCAGAACAAGCATTCACATCCAGGAGTATGGAACACGCCACCACCACGACATCCATCTGACACCATATTATTTCTTGGAGTCCGTGCTAGAGCAATCTCTTCAACCTCGTCGTTTCTCTAACTTCAGCCATCGCGCGGCGGGCGAGGTGGGGGTTTGCCGATAGTCGGTTTCCTTAATTGCGGTCCCACTTGTAAGGCCAACTCCAACGCACGACCCCAAACGCACCTCCGTTTTGCACGAACTCCAACGATAATTTTGACTAGAAAAGCAAGACCAAAGAAAACAAGAACCACAAGAATACATTTTACTACTCCTGTAAGTTGGATTAGTGCCTTCTCGATGCATTCATTGTTGATCTGCGGAGGCTCGATCTTGCGTCTGTGCTAGCTAAAAGTGATAGAACATCTACTAAATTGCGCTCCATCAATATATGGATGTACTCTTCTTCCCAATACAAAAACTTGCATCCATCCTACGCCCTCCGTTGCACAATAGATGCCTTCTATTTGTCAAAATATATATATGTATCTAGACATGTCTTAGTATATAGGTACATCCATTTTTGGACAAATGGAAGTCAAGTATTTTGGAACGGAGGGAGTACACAATAAATTTTTTAAGTTAGCACAACTAGTATAATCCGAGAGCAGAACCAAAGATTTGGTCGGGTTCTTCCTCCTTTTGCCGACACGTGGGACATCCAGCATCCAGGTCGTGTCATGAAATAAAATAGAGTGGTAGTTGAAGCCACGAGATGTGCATCTTGGGTTAAACTGTAAATAGAATCTTACTACTCTTGAGTAACTCCAAAAGCGGCCACCGAAGATCTTTATTGGATTTGTTTTTCATCACCAGCATGTCGAGGTGAAAGATGTGCAGGTTCAGTGGGTCCTCTTGTGTTTTCACTGACATGTGGGGCCGCATGTGAGCAAACAGACGATGGGCTCCGCGCGTCCGCTGGCTGGCTGGCTGAGAAGAGAGATAGAGGAGGGCTGAGCACGGACTGCAGGAAATTTGTTCTACGTACCTTGATATAGGCTCGATATAGTGGGGTGGCATGGGCCATAACTAGCATTCACGTCTAGCAGTACAGCACACGCCAACCACACGAGTCCCATCCGACACCAATTTTCTTGGAGTCCGTGCTACAACCATCTCTTCTCCCTCCTGTTTTCTCAGCCATCGCGCGGTGGGCGGGGTGGGGGTTTGCCGATAGTCGGTTTGCTCAACTGCGGTCCCACTTGTAAGTGAAAATGCAACACCGCACACATTCCCGCTTGAGCGGCGTGCCGGACCAACCGTGTGGGGGTGCGACGCGAACACGGCAGGCTTTTCCTTTTGAACTCGTAACTTGTAAAATTTGGTTCTGCTCCATGGCGCGACCGATAGATAGAAAATAACGATTTTGCCTAGAGTAATGAGAAGTTTGGTTCTGGCGCCGTTCATGCATGGAGTACGTACGAAAATTATGAAGTTGATGCGAAAGGTAAGATAATTACTGTAGTATCATATACTAATACATGGATTTGACGGAAAGATAAAAATACATACGGATCCATCAACGTTCAATGACATCCTCACGCCCTAGTGCGTCGGGTCACCAACCGACGTGTGAGGAGCAGCGGCGTTGGTGGCGAGCTCAACGTGCTTCTGAACAGTGCCGTCCAAGGTTGCCCTGCGCTCCAAGAAGGCCAGCGTCCTATCGTCCTCCTCTTGCATGTAGTAGTCCTTGTGGATGATTTGCGCGTAGACGTGGGTGATTATGTCGATGGTGTCTTGCTGCGCCAGGCGCTGCACGGCGAGCGCGATCTCGAGGTGGACATTCTCTGGCGCGACGGCGGGTAGTCGCAGGGCCACCAGTGCGTCGAAGAGGTTGTTACCATAGTGGCCGTTGAGGGTGGCGAGCATCGCAGAGCCTGGGCGCGTCGACTGGAGGCTTACGTCAAAGTCATCCGCAAGCTTCTTGACGACGATGAACTTGTCGAGGAAACCGATGAGGACCTTGTCGAACAAGGAGACGAAGCTGTCGTCCAAGTGGCCCCTCGCCCTGGCGGCCTCAAGCAATACTACCTGGAGACGTTCCTCGGTGCCGGACCGCAGGCCGGGATCATGGACCATCTGGCACAGCCGGCTGATGCTCGCGCTCATCGCCTCCATGGGTCTAGCATAGCTTCTAGTCAACTGATCTTGCGATTCGAGTGATCACTCAGCCCTTGGTTAGTGTGCGTAGGTGCGTAGGATTTCGTACTACTCCTTGACCCTCTACTGCACCTGCCTTTGGCTGTATGATAGGTGGGCCAGCCACCCCCTGGGGCCACATGTCATTCACCCAAAGGCAGTTGCCGTAAGTCAATGAAGCTGCGTCCCCCTCTGTGCTGGTGCAGTATAGTCATCTCACTGGACCTCTAGTTGGGGCCAAACGAGAGAATTTTGATGTTTACTGGTTTATTGGTCCCCTTTGCATTTTGCGCCAAGTTTTGACCTTTGATTTAACTAATAAAATGTTAATGCATGTAAAGAAAAATGTTGTGTAAGTCACCTTACGAAAACCAAATAATCCCAAAATACTTAGGTACGGTGCATTAACTCCCTCCTTGTTTCTTATTTCGTGACATATCAACCAATGAGAGATGTGGGCCGTGCATGCTTTCAATGACTTGAGACTACCAAACATGACATGCAGTGTTTAGTTCATTGCATGTAATCTATTAGTACTCTAGTTAGGAGTAGCAAAAAAACATTAAGTTCTCTCGCCGATAGGAATAAAACACCATGTATTTATTTACATAGGGAGTAGTACATTTTTGGTGACATGCATTACTAGATATTGCTAGTCAAATACTAAAATCCAGATGGACGTGGTAGTACTCCTAAATCCAGGCGGTGGTGCTACTAGTACTAGTAGTAGTACTACCAATGTAGTAGTAGGAGTACTAGCACTGTACTACCCGTTGGTCAAATTATTACGTGCTGTTCCTCACAGCGAAGTGACAAGACCCTCCGCCGGAGATGACACCTGAGTATAGGCGCCATGTTCGGCATACCATAGTCAGCCTCACCGTCTGCAGACACTATCATCATGGCTGTAGAGCTAGCCTGCTTACAACTAGCCCTGTTCGACATAATTTCCCGTGCATAGATGCCCGTGCATTGCACGGAACACCGAGATTGGGGGTGGACGGCTCCGGCAGAGGCCATCGCGCCAGATTTTTCCACGGCCTTCTACTCCTAGATGTGGTGGGGAGGAGATGAGGCTGATTGTGAGAGACAAGGAGTTGTTTGTAAATAGGGAACAAGTGCGGGCATCTTTTTTCAAAAATGGAGAAGCTTGGTTTGTATGCATCTGATCTAGATCCGACGGCTATTGGTGAAAGATGGGAGGCACAACATCATCACCAACTCAGGACCTGTTTGATTCGCAGGATTTTGAAAACGTAGGAATAGGACACAACAATATTACAAGTTTCAAACTGATATTACAAATGTTAGGAGTAATGCTGCACCTACGAAGAGGGAATTACTAGGAATTTTACGTAAGAACTTTCGTTACTTTAGGTGGATGCAACATTATCGTACAAACTAAAATCCACTGCCCTGACAAGTCACTAATGGGAAAATAAGTTTTCGAGTCTCTGGCCACTTGATGTTTCAAAAACAAATTCAGCTTCTGCGGAGACTTTGTCATTTAGGCTTAGACGCTTGCGGTGATCAACACGCCATTCATTGTTGCGCCAGAGAACGCCAAACCTCATTACCTTGAGCACACTTGCCTCCAGAACAAAGAACCTGGCCAATTTAATCTCAGATGTGCTGCCTCGGTAGTCGATCAAATCAATCTCTGTAAGATGGAGATCAAGGCATTCGATGAGATTGTTATAGTGCAGCACATTTTTCACTTTCGGGTCTTTTTATCTGCAAAAGAAGAGAACATATTAGAGCAGCTGGCTGCATAAGATTGCCGTGTCATCAAGAGGTACCAATATCACTCGCTCATACGATAGGGTTGGCTGGCTAGTGATATTTTTTCACTCTCTCTCTCTCTCTCTCTCTCTCTCTCTCTTTCTGTTTCCTCTCATTTAACTATGAGCACGTGAAGAGCTTGGGAATTTTTTGCCTTCCACTATGTGGCCGATGCCATATTTCGCAAAAGTATGCCACATAAAACGCATCGATGTCAAATCAAAAGATTTTGGCACCGCTCTCGCGATGTGAGAGAGTTGGCACCGCTGTGCACACAGACCCACATGTATAAACAAATCAATCAAACCAACTACACCAGCCTCTCACTCTCCCACGCAGTGTTTTTTCATTGTGTGAGTTAATTTGGCACCGGAGCAAAGTAGGTGATCCAGATTGGGACACCAGGTGAGCAATGGAGGGGCATCGATGCCAAATGCATCACAAGTGAATTTGGCACATGTTTTGGCCTACATAGCCCACTTTTGTAATACTACCTCGTATTTAGTATAAAATTTTGACCATAGATTTACCTAAGAAAATGCTAATGCATGTCACTAAAAATTACACCATTTGAAATTATGTTCAAATACGAATCCAACGATATAGTTCTTAGTGACATGCATTAACATTTTGTCAGTTAAATCTATGGTCAAATTTTGATACTACAAAATTGGAAGAGTAAACCAGGACGGAGGTAGTACTTGCTCTTAGGGTAACCATAGAGTTACTGGAGTAGTCTAAGTTACTTTCCACTATGACTAGCCTAGGCTACTATAGTAGTACAACATAAAAACGATGCAGGTGATCACGTGAGAAAAAAATACTAAAAACATTTCTTTCGATGCAGTGCGTAGATGCAGTTTTGAACACTACACTTGTCATCGTAATTTGGTTTCAACTTACTAGCGTGCGGGGTGCTACCCCGAGTGGTTTCAACTTTCTTTACTTCACCGCGTGTCAAGATGGGCCTCTAGTTTACTTATTTTCACCCACTGCCACATGGGCCAGCACACGAAGATACAGAACACGAGCTGACAAGGCAGCATGTGGATTGGTTGACCGGTCAACTAAACAATATATAGAGCTATACGCTGACACAGTGAGCGTATAATCTGTCGGTATAGGGAGTTCGAGTGAGAGGGGAGGCCCGTGAGAGATAGCAGAGAGAGAGAGAGAGAAAGAGCTACTCCCTCCGTTCGATAATGTAGTTCCAACATTTTTTTAAGTCAAACTTTTGAAACTTTGACCAAGTTTATAAAGAAATTACTTATATCTACAATACCAAAGATAAATGATAGTATGAAGTAAGTACATGTTGTGATGAATCTAATGATCGTTCCAGATGTAAATGTTTTTCTCCACATATACCTGGTCAAACGTTTCTGAGGTTTGACTTTTCAAAACATCCACAGAAATATTTTACATCTCACGTCCACACCAGGCAGTACCGCCCATCAAGGCATGAGGGTCAGGTCACGAACCAAACCGACCAATAAAGTTTGAGAGAGATTGAGGAGCCCCGATAAGGCTGAGTGGTGCGTCAGGTAGCTGAGAGGGGGAAAGAGATATTCCATCCGCTCGATAATGCAGTGCATGTAAATTTTTTAGAAGTCAAACTTTGGAAACTTTGATCAGGTTTACGCAAATGTTATTTATATCTACAATACCAAAGATACATCATACAAAACTACATCTCATGGTGAATCTAATGGTATATGTTTGTCGTACTAGATGTAATTCTTTTTCTCCACGTACATGGTCAAACTTTGTGATGTTTGACTTTTCAATAAATCTATATGCTATGGACCGAGGAGAGTGCCTTAGTCGAGACAGATCAAGTGCGTGTGAAGGAGAATGAGTAAGTGTGCAAAAAGAGTATGTGTGTGAAAGAGAAAGTGACAACAAACAATAAATTAGAGAGAGAGAGAGAGTGTGTGTGTTTTTTCGTTTCTTATGCGAACATATCACGCATGCATCTCCGAGATGGAAAAGCGAGGCAAGGAGATACACGAAGATAGCTAGTGTGTGATTGTTTGCAACGGAGAGAGACACCCCTATAGCACATGTCTAATAGAGGTGTGGCCAACATGGAACAAAGGTCGAGAGGGACACATGGATGGCATGGACGCATGGGGTGGGAGAGAGGGTGTGTTTGTGATAGAGAGATCTCGTCGAGATCGTGAGGGGTCTATATGGGTGGGAGATCGAGGGAGTGCGTGCGCGATAGAAATATGCCCCTAGAGAAATCGAGATAGACCATGCACATGTTTGTGATGGAGACTAAGATTAGCTAGTCATATACCTATAGGGGGGACTGCGTGTGCCTACAATTGAGTGAGAGACCATCATACTTGGCTAGCTGGGCATGAGATTGCGTGTGTGCGCGTGTGAGATGGAGGGAGAACGAGGGGGAGAGATAGAGTTTTAGATGGGCCTATCGAGTGCGAGTGAGATATGCATGTGTATGTGTGACCCAGGTGGATGGAGAGTTTGAGAGGGGGGGGGGGAAGAGCTCCGAGATGGCATAGTGGTGCGTGAGAGAGTTACAGGCAAAGAGCCAAGGAATCTGTGTGCGTACGATGAGTGCACCCAAGATATCTAGCTTGGACTAGCTAGAGTATCATACATAGTGTGCGAGAGACACCTATAGATGGTGTATATATGCATGCGAACTAGAAAGACCCCCCCACACACAAAGAGAGATAGAGAGATGGAGAGAAAGGGAGAGGGACGAACAAGTTTTTTGTGTCGGATGCGTGCGACAGAATTGAAGATTGTCGGAGAGAGAGAGAGAGAGAGAGATCAGGAGTCCGGGAGAGGGGAGGTCGCGTTTTATGCATCAAAGACTGATATAAAACATGTTTTGATATAAACTTGCATTCAAATATTTAAATTGGAGAACATGTTGTCTGCAATCCACACATGAACGGATATATGCGTCTATCAAAACAAGTTCATTAATTTGACTTTCAACATGTTCATGGAGTACTATAATACTGTACAACATGCTACTCGATTGAGGTGTTCAATTTTGGATTTAGTTCACTATTTTGACCTACTGAACGAGCTATTTCATTGAATCGAGATATTTCATTTTGGGTTTGATTCACGTTTTTGAGTGGGTCAACTATTTGTCATATAGTAAATCGCTAGCAACGAGCATGTAAAAACACATTACTCCCGAGCATCATCTCTCCATCTAAAAAAGAAGTGGCAAGATAATATTTCAAAATTTGATCCGAATCGACTTGGTAAGGTAGACGTGGATGCTCATTCTCCCAAAATTTGAACGAACCGTTAAACATCCTCTCTACTCTGTGGAATTCGCCCGAGCAAATAAATGGGAGATGCGAAATGACCGTCCTATGTGGGACATGCATCAATTGGCCAGTTGTACATCAAGGGTAGGTTCGTAACTTCATCCAAGCGCGCCTTCTCCTCAGCCGAAATGATATGTGCCGAATAATTCATAAACCATGGTTGGCAAAACACGCTCTCCTCGCCTGAAATAGCTCGCGCCCAGTATTTCAAAACACGCTCTCCTCGCCCGAAATCGCTCGCGCCCACTATAGTTCAAAACACGCCCTCCTCGCCCGAAATCGCTCCCGCCCAGAGAGGCAAAGTTACTCTACTATCCCCGACCCTCAGTACACAGACCCAAGCCGAGAAGCCTATAGGCAAGGGTAGAACTGTAACTCCCCCTCACATTTCAGACAAATGCGTCCGTAAGACATGGTTCCACTCCCCTCCCAATTTCCCCCGCCCGCCCCCATTCATACCTCGTGGGCGCCAAATCACCTTTTCCCCGGGAAGCTCCCATCTCCCGAGCCGCGAAACCTCAGCCCCACCTCCATGGCGCCCCCGCCGCACCAATTTCACAGCCGCCCTCCTCCCTAATGCCGGAGACGCTGTCCATTTGCCGTCGTGCACTGGGCCGTGTGCCTCTTACTCCGTGCTGCTGGTGCTGCCTCGACGACGGCCACGTGAACCGTACCGGAGCCGATTCACCCCCGCCGTTGTTCACGGTGCCGGAGCGGCTCCAACTTCGGATCCGTCCAGAGTCCTGGCACTTCTTCGGCGTAGCCGTCGACCGTCGCGACATTGCTCTTTCCCTGCCACCGGTCGCCACCGCAACCGCGCCGACCTCACTGACTTGGCAGCTGGACCTGGCTACTTCACCATGCCGCTAGATAGGTCGCACCCTCATCTCAAATCACTTTATTTAGGCATCAGTTGTCTGAATTTTTATTCTGGGCCAATCGATTTGCAATGGGAAGCAGCACCCCTCGAGGCGACGGAGCTCCTAGGCTGCCGGTTGGCTGGTGTCTAACGTAAGGGTGCGGGGCCGCAAGTTCTCCACGGAAGCAGCGCTTAGATGGCTATCTTTTAGAGTTGTGTGGGTTGAAGGTACTGCCGCCGCCGGATCTGGATGACGGGGAGTCTTTGTGGATTGGCCCGGGGGCGGCGCAACGACGATAGTGTGGTGGGGCGGGGAGCGGGGTTTTGGCCGGGGCCACGTATGGCAGAGGCAGGCTGCTCTGCCGTTGGTCGCTGGCTCTTCGGGGAAGATTCCAAACAGTGTCAGCCGGGAGGCACAAGACGGCAGCCATCCGGCATAGATCGGACAGTACCAAAATAAAATAAAATCATGTGACCCCAATTTAGTCTTCAGTCAACAGACATGTGACCACTCTCGTACCTTGCTGTTGATCTCTTAGTGTATTTCTTCAGATCAAAGAGATATGTCGTTCTTAATATTATGCATTATCTGCATCTTCAGACACACCGTCTTCCGACTCACCACAGCTGCTCCAACAAGGGAAGCATACACCAGAAGGGAGCTATAGTCCCCACTCAACAGTTCCCTGCATCGAATGTGCGTGCCCGACATGCACAGCCACAACAACTGCAGGGCCATCGACAAGTCAGCACATGATGCTCACTCCTATGGATGGTAGCCAGATAGGTTGTACCCTCATCTTACTTGTGTGCAGCATTTATGGCTTTGTTATTCATCTAAGCATGGAAATAGATCATCACATTTCACTGTATATTCATGCTGATCTCTTACGGGTCTTGTTCAGGAGTTAACGCTGTTCCATAGTTCAGCTAAGGTACTTGTTCTTTAGGTAACACTGTTCCATAGTTATCATCCATCAACCAATGCTATCCCACAGGCTGGTGATTATAGTATTATACCACTTCTAGTATTTCCTATGTTGTTCTTTAATACTTTTGTGTGCCATCTAGTTAATCTCAAGTACAAACGATACATATTCTGTAGCTTTCATCTGTGTTCTCCCTTTAGTTTATGAGACCTGTTGCTGCTAGTTAACCCCAGTCCTACTATTTATGTCGTATCCTACAGGCACTCATTACATAAATCTAACTACTAGTTGTCTTCCATGCATGTCAGATATAATTGCACACACTGATATATCCACAAGAACCTCACGGAGCAATGTAAAGGCCAATAAACTTGATGTCAATGATACCCAATATGATGGAACATGTAAAGGCCGTTCTTCAGAAGACTTGCAGAAAGATGATGAATCCTCTTAACCCCACAAGGTCCTTGCTCTAACTAGACCTGTGATATGGGTACAACATGCATATAATGTCCTGGAGTGTATCTACTCTGTTGCAATGCCATGTGCTTAGCATGCTGATCATGCATGTAAATATGTCATGCCTTCCTGTTTTTCAGTACCTATTCCATTCATGATAACATGTTTTCAAATTCAAGTACTGTCATTCTACTCTATCGCAATGCCATCTGCTTAATTTGGACATCATGCTTCTCAATGTCTTATGCATTGTTATTCATCAGTATGTACTTCATCTGTCTACCATACCATGTTTTTTTACATTGAAGTGTTGTTCTAGTGCTCTGTTGCAATGCCATCTTATTTTCCCAATCATACACGTGTATGTTGCCTTAGTTATTTCTGTACGTATTCCGCTAGCATACAGCTTTACATTCAACTAGTGTTTTTTTGCTGTGTTGTCCTGTCGTATTCCTAGCTCTTACACCATACTCCCTCCGTCCGGATTACATGTTGCCGAAATGGATAAAAAAGGATGTATCTAGAACTGAAATACGCCTAGACCCATCCATTTTTTCCGGATGGAGGGGATACATGTCAATATGCCATGCCTTTCTATTCTTCAGTACCTATTCCATCTCTCTGCTGCCGCATGTTTTATAATTAAAGCACCATTCTTCTATACAAGGCATGCAAGGGGAAGACGACTATGTTAGAATCTGAAGGGTTACAGACAAGGCCTTTGCAAAAGATCCAAACGCCAGGAGATAATAAACCAACTCCAGTTTTTATAGATAGTGCTCCAGCATAGAGAAACCCAACTCCTACTGATAATAAGCAGATTCCAGTGGCCAAAGAACTAGTCCACTCCAGTCCAGCAAAAATATGTCAACTCAATTCTAAGAAGTGTGTGCGTATCCTTGCATCATGAAATTTTATAGCATGCTGATCATATTTTCTACATATTTCTTACCCATCTCTCTTTTAGAAAATAAGCTTAACAGATAGAAGATTTTCTGCAATGGTATCGTTTATGAGGAAAGATTCTTACAGGAATTCTCTGTGCTCCAATGTAGATGTAAGTACCTGTTGTATATCACTATATTTTTACATCAGCATGTATTTTGTTAATCGGCGTGAATCCAACCTTTATCTAATCTAAATTTAGTTGTAGCAAAATGTATGATTAAAGGCCACAATGTTGATTTTTGCAAGGAAAACTGCCTGGTAGTTTTGCATCCTGAGCTGCATGAGTGTACTATCTCATATCAGTGGGTTTGAATACTTTGGTTTTGCAGTGGGTTTTTCAGTGTTTTTTTACTGTGTTGTCCTGTCGTATCCCTAGCTCTTACATCATACTCCCTCCATCCGGATTAAATGTCGCAGAAATGGATAAAACTGGATGTATCTAGAACTGAAATACGCCTAGACCCATCCATTTATTTCCGGATGGAGTGAATACATGTCAATATGTCATGTCTTTCTATTCTTCAGTACCTATTCCATCTCTGTTGTAGCATGTTTTATAACTGAATCACCATTCTTCTATATAAGGCATGCAAGGGGAAGACAACTATGTTAGAATCTGTAGGGTTACAAACCAGGTCTTTGCAAAAGATCCAAACGCCAAGAGATAATAAACCAACTCCATTTTTCATAGATACTGCTCCAGCACAGAGAAACCCAACTCCCATTGATAATAAGCAGATTCCAGTGGCCAAAGAACTAGTCCGCTCCAGTCCAGCAAAAGAATGTCAACTCCATTCTAAGAAGCGTGTGCGTATCCTCGCATCATGAAATTTTATAGCATTCTGATCATATTTTCTACATGTTTCTTTTTAGAAAATAAGGTTAAACGATACAAGACTTCCTCCATTGGGATCGTATTCGAGGAAAATATCTTGCGGGAATTCTCTGTGCTCTAGTGCTGATGTAAGTACCTGTTGTATATCACTATATTTTTACATCAGCATGTATTTTGTTAATCGGCGTGAATCTAACCTTTATCTGATCTAAAATTAGTTGTAGAAAAATGTTAAAGGCGCCAATATTGATTTTTGTAAGGAAACTGCCTGGTAGTTTTGCGTACTGAGCTGCATGAATGTGCTATCTCATATCACGCACATTACTGAATTGTAGTGCTTCTCTAGTTGCCCATTCATTCATTGTGTCAATGTTGCTTTCATATTACCTTACCTGGCTGATGATAGCTGTGCCATATTGTGTTAATTTGGTGTAGGCTAGTTGCCCAAACGTTCGTTGTGTCAATGTTGCTTTCCTATTATCTGACTTGGCCAATGATAGCAATGCTAGTGTGTTAATTTTGTGCAGGCTTCTGAAGATAAGAAGACAAATTCTGAAAGTATGTCTAGAGGGGGGTGATTAGACTACTTGACCAATTAAAAATCTATCCTTTTCCCAATTTTAGTCTTTGGCAGATTTTAGCTATCTTAGCACAAGTCAAGCAATCTTAACACAATTCAAGCAAGAATGCAAAGAGTCTATGAGCAGCGGAAAGTAAAGAATGCAACTTGCAAGAATGTAAAGGGAAGGGTTTGGAGAATTCAAACGCAATTGGAGACACGGATGTTTTTGTCATGGTTCCGATAGGTGGTGCTATCGTACATCCACGTTGACGGAGACTTCAACCCACGAAGGGTAACGGTTGCGCGAGTCCACTGAGGGCTCCACCCACGAAGGGTCCACGAAGAAGCAACCTTGTCTATCCCACATGGCCATCGCCCATGAAGGACTTGCCTCACTAGCGGTAGATCTTCACGAAGTAGGCGATCTCCTTGCCCTTACAAACTCCTTGGTTCAACTCCACAATCTTGTCGGAGGCTCCCAAGTGACACCTAGCCAATCTAGGAGACACCACTCTCCAAGAAGTAACAAATGGTGTGTTGATGATGAACTCCTTGCTCTTGTGCTTCAAATGATAGTCTCCCCAACACTCAACTCTTTCTCACAGGATATGGATTTGTTGGAAAGAAGATTTGAGTGGAAAGCAACTTGGGGAAGGCTAGAGATCAAGATTCATATGGTGAGAATGGAATATCTTGGCCACAACACATGAGTAGGCGGTTCTCTCTCGAAAAATGTGTATTGGAAGTGTAGGTATGTTCTGATGGCTCTCTCCACGAATGAAGAGTGGGTGGAGGGGTATATATAGCCTCCACACAAAAACTAACTGTTACACACAATTTACCAATCTCGGTGAGACCGAATTAAGAAACTCGGTCGGACCGATTTAGCAAACCTAGTGACCGTTAGGATTTTCGATGGGACTGAGATGCAACTCGGTAGGACTGATATGGTTAGGGTTAGGGCATAACGTAATCTCGGTGTGACCGATTACACAAACTCGGTCGGACCGATTTTGGTAATAAGCTAACCAGAGAATTGGTCAGGTATACTCGGTGGGACCGATTTGCTCATTTCGGTGGGACCGAAATGTTACAAAAGGGAAACAAAGAGTTTACATTGCAATCTCGGTGGGACCGATCGCTCGTCTCGGTAGGACCGAAACGTTACGAAGGGAAACAGAGAGATTACAACCCCATCTCGGTGTGACCGAGATCCCTATCGGTGAGACCGATTTGCCTAGGGTTTGTGGCAGTGGCTATGACATCTAAACTCGGTGGTGCCGGATAGAAAGAATTGGTCGGGGCCGAGTTTGACTTTTGGTTTAGGTCATATGTGGATGTGGGAAGGTAGTTGAGGGTTTTGGAGCATATCACTAAGCACTATGAAGCAAGAACCTAATCAAACAACACCTCATCCCTCCTTGATAGTATTGGCTTTTCCTATAGACTCAATGTGATCTTGGATCACTAAAATATAAAATGTAGAGTCTTGAGCTTTGAGCTTGAGCCAATCTTTTTGTCCTTAGTAGTTTGAGGGGTCCACTTTCCTCATCCATGCCATGCCATTCATTGAGCTTTTCCTGAAATATTAATCTTGGAATAATGTTAGCTCAATGAGCTATATGTTGTTAGGAATTACCAAAACCACCCAGGGATAGTTGCACTTTCAATCTCCCCCTTTTTGGTAATTGATGACAACATATAGATCAAAGCTTCGACGAATGATAATAAGAGTGAAAAACATTTTCGCTTTGAGAAGTATGTGAAAAGCAAGAGCTCCCCCTAAATTTGTGCATACTTTATGATTTGCTTTGGACTGCAAATGCACAGATAATTAGGCTCATGGGTTACTCTTCCATGTCACATACATCTTGGTGGAGCGCTCAAAATGATAATAATTAAATACATGCACTCATCACCAAGCAAAGTGAATGATCATATAGGGATAAAATGATAATGTCATCCAACAAGCATTAATGTAGCATATGATCAAACACACATGATCATCCAAGTATCACACAGACAGAAAGTATCTCAAACAAGCAAAGCAAATAAAGTTCAACCACCAAAGCAAGAGAGAATAAAAAAGCAGCACTCTCTCTTGAAGCCTATGATCTATACATTTTTCTCCCCCTTTGGCAACAAGTTACCAAAAAGTTCATAGAAAATGCATAGCACTAAATCGTCTCTCAGGCTTGGTCTTCAGGTGGTGGTGTCCGGATAACTCCAAGAACGAAGGCTTAAGTCGATGTAGATGGAGCTGGTGGAGTAGGTGCTGGAGCTGGTGGCACTGAAGCTGTAGCTGGTGCAGATGAAGTTGCTCTGGTGTCTGGAACAGACACTGCAGCAGATCTCTGAGCTCTAGGCACTCTGGCAAATGCATCAGTGGTTGTCTTGCCCTTCCTCTCCTGCATATCATCCTGAAGTTGCTCCACAATAGACTGGATCTCAGTTACCTTCACATCCATGTCATAGAACTTCTGCTCCACGATCCTTTCCAAGCTCTCCTAGTTTTGAGTCAGGGTGGCCAGCCCTTTCTCAATCCTTAGAGTGGATGCAATCAAGTAGCCGAGCTGATCTTGCTTGCTCTTCAGAAGATACTGAGATGCCTCTTCCATGGTTGGCATCTTTGCAGCTTTCTCAGCCTTTGCCTTCTCCCTCTTTGCTTTAACGTGCACAGAAGATGGTTCATCCTCATTCATGACCACTTGGTTGTCCTAAAAGTCTGGATAGATAGGCATGTGCTCCTTGTCCAACAAATGTGTGCCAGTGCCCATCTTGGAGTTAATCAACTCCTAGATCTGTGGTGCATACCCACAGCTCCTCTTTTGGTCAGCAGCTGTCCTCTTGATAGTTTCAACTATAAGACTCATGACCTTGAACTTTTGTGGCACATCAAATATATGTAGCAGATTGGTGGAGTGGCCTCTGATCATTCTGTGATCACCAGAGTTGGGCAGAAGAGTGTGCCTGAGGATCCAATTGATAGTAGGCAGTCCTGACAGCAGGTGTTTCACTGATCCAAATTGGTGAGTCTCAAGATCTGCATCAGGAATCTCCTTGTACATGCTTGCCATGGAGTTGTGATCCTTCTTCTTATTGGCATAGACATCCAAGTCATATTCATTCTCCTCAGGAGCATTGATTAATTGAGCCCATTCTGCTACTGTTGACTGGTATCTAGTGCCTTCAGACATCCAGACTATCTTGCCATCTGGGTAGAAGTGAGCTATGGAGTAGAACTGCATGATAAGCTCATCATTCCACTTTGTGAGCTTCTGAGCCACAAACTCATCAACTCCACAAGCCTTGAAACTATCATATACTCCTGGATAATGTTCTTTATTCTCCTTGATGTACTCCCAGTTGACCCATCTCATGTCACATACTATTGGTTTCTTGTCAAGCAACACTGTCTCATAAAAATCCTGCCGTTCTTTGGTATGGAACCTATAGTCCACAGCAGTTCTCCTTCTGGTGGCATATGGATCTGACTCTCTCCATAGCCTCAATCCTGAGTCCTTCCTGATCTTCATGTTTTCTGCTACAGGATGAGCATCATTATGATCTGGAATTTTTGGCTTTAACTTCCTCAAAACATGTGTCTCATCATCTTCTTCTTCAGCAGCAGTTTCAGGCACTGGGGCCTTGTTTTTCTCAGCAGCTGGAATGTTCCTGGTACTCCTCTTTGGTGCAGTTTTGGGTTTTGGAGCAGCTAGCTTAGAAGTTCCTTTGGGCTTAGATTGAGCAGCCCCGGATCTTATAGCATCTCCCATAAGCTTTTGAGCTTTGGGTGCTGGTGCTGCATCCTCTTCCTCTTCCTCTTCTTCAGAGTCTTTCATGATTGAAGATCTCCCAAGCACTCTGGCAGTGGTCTTTTTGACCCTTTCCTTCCTTTTCTTTTCTGCCACAACCTGCTCTTTGGGTGCATATCCCAAAGTCTCTTGAGTAGATGCTCGGGCTTTAGACATTGGATCTCTCTTGGCAGGAACCTTTTGCTTCATTCCTGGCTTGGTGGCAGCAGCTGTGCCATATTCCTTCTTCAGGACTTTCCACTTTGAGGTGGTTTCTTCTTCCTCAGCCACATAGTCCTCATCCTCCGACTCTGAGGTTCTTTTCTTGCTGGCCCTGGTGGCAGCCTTTGGCAGATTGCTTGGTGTGCTCCTGCTGCCATCATCTGAGCTGCTAGAGGGACTAGTGCCCTCACTCAAGTGAACCTGATCCTCTGACTTGTTCTGACTGTCACTCTGATTTGACATGATGCAAACACTGACAGCAGACCCTGTGAATAGATTATAGATGAGGTAGAGTGGATGAGCATCACAAAATACAGAGGTTTTTGCAAAAGAATGAATTAAAAACTTAGTTTTAGTTTTCCACAGAAAGCATTTCAGATCTACTGATTTGCAAACTCGGTGATACCGAAGCAGCTTTTGGAACCTAAACTAGTGAACTCGGTCAGACCGAGTCACAGTTCGGTGGCACCGAGACTGCTAGGGTTTCACAAAGTGCTGAACTCAGTCACACCAATTTGCAATTCCCGGTCAGACCGAGAATCACATGTGCAATGGCCCGAGGCAAATTGGTGGAACCGATTTCATCAACTCGGTCGGTCCGAGATGGTTTTGGCGGAAACCTAGCCCTAAATTTTCAATTCACAACTAAACTACGGAGTGTTTTCGATGGATAGAATGGTTTCAATCATGGCAAGATTCATGGCAAAGCAATGTGCTGGGGAATCGGAGTTAGAACAGCACAAAGTTCAAGTCCATACCCTAGTTCGGCGATGAACTTGCTACGGCGGCAACGACAGGGATGATTCCCGTTGACGGCGGTGGAGACTAGCGACAGGAGGCAACTGGTGACAAGGAGGACGATCCGGAGACCCAGGAGGCAGAGCGGGCTAAGCGCGGGCAAAAGAGTTCAGAGAAAATTTCCAAAAAATTTCCCGTGGGTATATATAGCCCGACCCTGTCAGTGTGACCGAGTGGAACAACTCGGTGGCACCAAGATTCATAACTGCAAGCAGTTACTGAAACTCGGTGTGACCGAAAAGTTCGAATCGGTTGCACCGAGATTGAAAACCTAGATCGACTTAGTGATCTCTGTATGACCAAAATGGATGAATCGGTCAGACCGAAACACACAAATATGTTTTGGAAGTTTAAGTCTATGACGAATCGGGGACTCCGAGTGCTCCTCACACAGAGTGGTTCGAATCTGACTTGATCAAACTTTGTGATGCAGCATGAATAGAGTTTGAGATGAGAAAAGCATAGATAGCTAGAGAAGCTTCTTAGGCATTCTTGTCCATCCACGTGGCCAAAAGAAAAGGAAACCAATCAATCAAAACAACAAGTGGATGTCCTCGAATGAGTAAATTATGCAACCAACGTGCTTACACAATAAAATGGCAATTGAAATATGTGGCAAAGCATGCACAACCAATTCTAGCATCTATCAAGCAATTGGCGATGACTAGGTCATCTATATATGAGTGTATTGACTTAGGAGTCAAATGAGAACATTTGATCATAGGTCATACTCATCGTTTAAGCACAAGTGGGGTTACCACTTTTACATGAAGCGTTGTTGTTTTCACACCATTAGAGTTGCTTTAACTCAATTGTTAGAGTAAAGCTCCCCCTAGATGTGAGATCCCCCCTAAGAGGGATGAACTAACCTTGGGTTTTGTCGATGATGACTTCATGTAGGTGTTGAAGATGTGGATGCTCTAAGTTGATGTAGATCATTCGGGGCTATCCTTTGGAGTGAGTTGCACCTTCAATACCTACACGGGTTAGTCCCACAAGGAACAAACAAGGATATCCATAGACATAGAGTGATGCACACACAAGATGATGTCTATGAAAGCTTTAGGTTACCTTGTCCCTTGTCTTACCAACAAGAGGGTTTGCGACTCCTTGAACTAGTGAAAGATGTGGAAGTTGATTGCACTTGTTCTTGCCAAAATGATAAGAGTGAAGTATGTTGGCGGAGTCACCCTCAAGAACTCTCTAGTTCTTCTTCTTCGGGATCCACACCATCTTGATGGGAATCCTTGGAGTTGTAGTTGTACTTGATGAAGTGGAACTTGATGTAGTCTTGGGAACCCACTTGACCAAGGCCTTAGGAGCTTCTTCAAATGCATCAATTTCCTCTTGAAGCTTGTCCTTGCCTTTTTGCTTGTGGTCTTGTGGTGGAAGATCATCTTGAGCTTGTGTCCCTTTTGGAAGAAGTAGGATCATACTTCTCTTGTTGAGGAACAAACTTCGTCTTGGGGTATTGATCTTCTTCCCACTCAACTCCATTGGCATTGAACTTTCGTTCAAAACCAATACCTTGATTCTTCCGGTGCCTTCCTTGCTTGCGTACAATTTCCTCGGATTGCTTACTCCCGGCAAGGCTATTGTAAACACCTTTCTCTATAATTCCCTTGAATAAGCTATTTTCTTGCTCAAGTGTAACTTGGCTAAGAGAATCATTAGTGGAATCAATAGAACTACTAGAAGCAACAACATTGGATTTAGCATGATTTTTGTTACTACTAGAGGAAGAATCTTTCTTGTTCTTGTTACTAGACTTGACTTGAGGCATGTAAGTGGATAAGAGTAAACTCTTGGCAATGTAAGAAGAACTTTTCTTGTGAAGATCATCATTGATTGCCTTTAAGAACTCATGCTCTTGCTCAAGATTGAGCTTCTCAAAACGTAATTTCTCATGAGTCCTTAAAAGTTCTCGATGATCTCCTAAGATAGTTTCATGAGCTAACTTAAGAGTGTTTAGTTCTTTAGTTAGAGACTCAATCTTTTCCTTATCATTGTCATTCGTTTCATCTTGATTAGCATGATTAATTGACGTTTCATCATAGTATTCATCACTATAGTTGTCAACAAGTAAATCATCATCACCTAACAAGTCATCTTCATCACTATTGAAATCAACATACTCGGGGTGTGATACCTTTGGACCATTGGCCATGAAGCATCTTCCAATTCCTTCATTTGGTGAATCAAATATGTCGTAGGAGTCGGTTGACACAAGTGCTAGACCGGCAACACCTTCATCTTGAGTATATTCAGAGTCGGAGTGATAGCTTCTCTCGGAGTCATTGTCGGAGTCGGAGCCGGATACCCATTCACCAACATGAGCTTGATGTCTTCGTTTTGTGTAGCTCCTTGATGACTTGTCCTTCCTTTCCGAATCCTTGCTTCTCCGAGAGGGTCTTCGTTCATATCGATCATCCCTACTCCTTCTCTCCCTTGATGGTGATTCTTCTCTTCTACTTCTTCTTTTGGGAGAATCTTCTCTTCTCTTGTGGGGAGCCGTACACTCATTGGAGTAGTGTCCGGGTCTTCCACAATTGTAGCAGTTTCGCTCTCGACTATAAGATCTTTTGTCATTGTAGGACCTTGACTTGGAACTTCTCTCTTTGCTTCTATTCTTGTAGAACTTGTTGAAGTTCTTCACCATTAAGCTCAATTCTTCATTGAAGGTTTGTTTCTCACTTGATGATGTGGGAGCTTCACATGAGGCTTTGTAAGCACCACTTGACTTGTTATGGAGCTCCTCCTTATCCTTGAGTGACATATCATGAGCAACAATTCTTCCAATGACTTCCGTTGGCTTGAGATCTTTGTAATTTGGCATCATTTGGATCAATGTGCATACGGTATCGTATTTTCCATCCAAGGCTCTTAGGATCTTCTTGATGATGAATTTGTCGGTCATCTCTTCACTTCCTAAGCCGGCAATCTCATTTGTGATAAGAGCAAGCCTAGAGTACATTTCAGCGACACCTTCACCATCCTTCATTTTGAACTTGTCAAGTTGACTTTGAAGCACATCCAACTTGGATTTCTTGACGGAGTCGGTACCTTCATGCATGTCAATCAAAGTATCCCAAATTTCCTTTGCATTCTCAAGACGGCTGATTTTGTTGAATTCTTCGAGGCACAATCCGTTGAAGAGGATATCACAAGCTTGAGCATTGTATTGCATCATTTTCAACTCTTCCGTGGTGGCTTCATGATTTGGTTCTCTCCCATCAAAGAATTCACCTTGCAAGCCAACACACACAATAGCCCAAATAGCAGGGTTATGTCCAAGAATATGCATTTTCATCTTATGCTTCCAACTAGCAAAATTAGTACCATCAAAGTAAGGACCTCTACGGTGATAATTTCCCTCACTAGACGCCATACTCTCCTAGGTTGTGAAACGAAGGCTATGACCACCAAAAGCTATGGAAATCAAAGAAAATGGAGACCAACGCTTTGATACCACTTGTAGGATCAAAAGTATGTCTAGGAGGGGGGGGTGATTAGACTACTTGACCAATTAAAAATCTATCCTTTTCCCAATTTTAGTCTTTGGCAGATTTTAGCTATCTTAGCAAAATTCAAGCAAGCATGCAAAGAGTCTATGAGCAGTGGAAAGTAAAGCATGCAACTTGCAAGAATGTAAAGGGAAGGGTTTGGAGAATTCAAACGCAATTGGAGACACGGATGTTTTTGTCGTGGTTCCGATAGGTGGTGCTATCATACATCCATGTTGATGGAGACTTCAACCCACGAAGGGTAACGGTTGCGCGAGTCCACGGAGGGCTCCACCCACGAAGGGTCCACGAAGAAGCAACCTTGTCTATCCCATCATGGCCATCGCCCACGAAGGACTTGCCTCACTAGCGGTAGATCTTCACGAAGTAGGCGATCTCCTTGCCCTTACAAACTCCTTGGTTCAACTCCACAATCTTGTCGGAGGCTCCCAAGTGACACCTAGCCAATCTAGGAGACACCACTCTCCAAGAAGTAACAAATGGTGTGTTGATGATGAACTCCTTGCTCTTGTGCTTCAAATGATAGTCTCCCCAACACTCAACTCTTTCTCACAGGATATGGATTTGGTGGAAAGAAGATTTGATTGGAGAGAAACTTGGGGAAGGCTAGAGATCAAGATTCATATGGTGAGAATGGAATATCTTGGCCTCAACACATGAGTAGGTGGTTCTCTCTCAGAAAATGTGTATTGGAAGTGTAGCTATGTTCTGATGGCTCTCTCCACGAATGAAGAGTGGGTGGAGGGGTATATATAGCCTCCACACAAAAAATAACCATTACACACAATTTACCAATCTCGGTGAGACCGAATTAAGAAACTTGGTCGGACCGATTTAGCAAACCTAGTGACCGTTAGGATTTTGGGTGGGACTAAGATGCAACTCGGTAGGACCGATATGGTTAGGGATAGGGCATAACGTAATATCGGTGTGACCGATTACACAAACTCGGTGGGACCGATTTTGGTAATAAGCTAACCAGAGAGTTGGTCAGGTAAACTCGGTGGGACCGATTTTCTCATTTCGGTGGGACCGAAATGTTACAAAAGGGAAATAGAGAGTTTACATTGCAATCTCGGTGGGACCGATCGCTCATCTCAGTAGGACCGAAACATTACGAAGGGAAACAGAGAGATTACAACCCCATCTCGGTGTGACCGAGATCCCTATCGGTGAGACCGATTTGCCTAGGGTTTGTGGTAGTGGCTATGACATCTGAACTCGGTGGCACCGGATAGAAAGAATCGGTGGGGGCTGAGTTTGACTTTTGGTTTAGGTCATATGTGGATGTGGGAAGGTAGTTGAGGGTTTTGGAGCACATCACTAAGCACTATGAAGCAAGAACCTCATCAAGCAACACCTCATCCCTCCTTGATAGTATTGGCTTTTCCTATAGACTCAATGTGATCTTGGATCACTAAAATATAAAATGTAGAGTCTTGAGCTTTGAGCTTGAGCCAATCTTTTTGTCCTTAGTATTTTGAGGGGTCCACTTTCCTCATCCATGCCATGCCATTCATTGAGCTTTTCCTGAAATATTAATCTTGGAATAATGTTAGCTCAATGAGCTATATGTTGTTAGGAATTACCAAAACCACCCAGGGATAGTTGCACTTTCAAAGGCAACCCCATTGTTTCTTTCCAGTAAATCTAGGCCAGGTAATATGGCAATTACTCATGATTAATCTGTTTGGTTCCCGTCCTAATTTATGTTATGATGCAGTGGTCAAGACACTCTCCACTATCAATAATACAAGCCTGCCAAAATCGCCATCTGAATCTGTTCAGTATCCTCTGTCTCGAATACAACGGAATAAATGTATGTTTGCGAAACAATTAATGGCTGAAGCAATGATGGAAATGGTGGATGAATCAGAGGTGCAGAGTCGTGCGACACAACAACTGATCAATATTTTCAGAGACAGTGTGGCAAATGAGCAAGAACTTGCCCACGTGCTTATGGGCGTCATCTGTGCTGAGGTTGCAGATTGTGACGTTGTAGATGGTTAGGTTCTGCTCATTTATTTGCACTGGCATCAATCTTTGATTGCGCAGTGGATGTAATTTCCTGTAATATATTCTAGATGTGCAACGTTATTCCCTATATGCCGTACCTTTGATCGTCATAATGGGCTCAAATTATCTAATTTGGCCTAAAGACATTAACGAACTTTAGTGGGCCCATTAAGTTAATGGGCCGTTACTAGGCCGAAAGTTAATGGTCGGCCCTCTTACCTCCCGGGTCGTTAACAGGCCGACATCGAAGTGGGCAACAGGTGGCCCAAATTTATTTCACGGGCCGTTAACAAGCCGTTACTAAGTTTGGGCTACATATGGCCCAACTATACTGTAGGCCTTTAGCAGGCCGAAAGAGACATCGGGCTTGTATTGGACCATGAAGAGCATGGGCCGCTAAGAGGCCGAAAGTTAGGTCGTATTGTAAACGGCCCAACTGTGTTGTGGGCCTTTAGCAGGCCGAAAGAGAAACCGAGCTGGTATTGGACCATGAAGGGCATGGGCCGTTAAGAGGCCAAAACTAATGTCCGACTACAAATGGCCCAACTCATTTATGGTCCGTTAACAGCACAAAAGGCACACAGGGCCGGGAATTGGCCCAACACTTAAATGGGTCGCTAAAAGGCCAAAACTCAGGTCCGACTACAATTGGCCCAACTGATTTATGGGCCGTCAACAGGCTGAAAGTGACACCGGACCAGAAATTGGCCCAACACTTAAATGGGCCGCTAAAAGGCCGAAACTCAGGTCCGACTACAAATGGCCCATCACATTTATGGGCCGTTAACAGGATGAAAGACACATCAGGCCGGAAATTAGCCCAACATTTAAATGGGTCGCTAAAAGGCCGAAAGATGTACATCCTGAAAATTGGCCTATCCATTAAATGGGCCGTTAACAGGCCGAAATCTCATCGGGCCGATATTGAGCCCAAATATATAGCGGCCTGTTAACGGGCTCGAACTAACAATGGGCTGCAGCCGGGATGGACTCCTCCTTGTCCTCCTCGTCAGACTCGGCAGCCGGGACGGACTCCTCCTTGTCCTCCTCAGAATCAGTCCACCTGTAGCCCTACTTCACCATCCAGGCTGCCTCTGGCGTGATGACCCTCTTAGATCCGCTGGATATCTGCTCACCAAACGTCCTCAAGATCCGCTTGTCGCGACGGCGACTCTCCTTCTTTGCAACATGGGACCGGTACTGCCCCTTGGCCTGCATGCACAACAAAGCCTTCATCTTGTTCTTCAGCTTCTTAGCCCAAGAGGGCTCAGACGATGAAGGCGAGTAGCCAGCAGAGCTGTCCTCATCAGCGTCCTCCTCCTCAACCTCATCTGCATCCACATCCATCTGAGTAGCCGCTGCCTCAGCACAGGTAGTAGTGTTGGCCCACTGGGCTTGATACGGAGCCTGATGGGGTCATGACGAATCCAGTCAGGGGCAAGGAACTCATCATTGGGAAGGAGCTTCTCCCAAGTCCTCGTGATCAGCAGAAACAGGTAAGGTCCATAGATGGGAACCTTATGGGTGAACACCGCAAACCGAAGCTCGCACCGCATAATGTGTGAGACATCAAGTGGTTGAGTCTAAGAGAGACGTGCCTCCTCACAGATGAGCATCATATCCATAAGATAGGCATGCACTTTGTCCTTGTCACCAATGCGGGGAAAGAGAGAGTTGCGGAAGACGCGATACATGATGTCGAGGAAGGGGTTCAACACCCATGTTTTCTTGCCATTGGGAAGCGATTTCTCAACATAGTAGGGTAG